>NW_025800082.1:31271-33612 GCF_021613505.1 Equus quagga | reverse complement strand
TCTCTCCAGTGGCTTACCTGGGGGATTTGATGCCTGGAGAAGATAATTTTTTACTGCTTCCCTACTCTAGACAACAAAAATTATTCTCAGTAATAGCTGTGAAATAAAATGAACAAAAATAAAGGTCAGAAAAGAAAGGCAGATGGTGATCATTTATTTATATATTCATGAAGATCATTTCTTTTATTGAAATACACACACACACATGTGTGTGTATATATATAAAACCATGCCAATAAAAATAAAGATATTAGAGCACACACAAATAGTCACACATTAAAACACAACTATTTATTAATAGTTTGTAGATTTCCCTAACGAAATTTGATACTTTGGTTATAGTCCGATATATTAATATTTCATGTAAATAATTATCAAACTATATTCACCAATAAGTGAATTTTATTAAACCAAAATGTCTGCCAAAGGTAAAATGTAAGCAATTGCTGAATTGTACCACTGATATAATGTTTTATTGTTTTGATTTGTCCTTTAGTTCTAAAACAATCAACTGAAAAAGAATACGTTTGAACTTCAAAGATACTAAAATTCTATAAAAGATTTTATGTACGAACTAAAATTTTCACTTTTCCAATAAAAGTATTACACCTTATACTCTTTTACTATTTACAATTTTAAAACTCAAATAAAACCTCCAAGTGGCCTCACAGTATGACAGAAGCGCAGCAACTCAAGTTCTGTTTCTTGGTCTTTACAACCACGGTGCTTTTGTCGTTTACTTTGAATTTACGGTTTGAACGCAGGAACAAGTAGCTCACAGGAGCCAAGTCTGAGGCCCGTTCCAAGGATTCTGCACCTTTGTGAACCGACTCTTGACACAAACGTGGCAGAGACCAGCTGTGTGACTGGGAGTTCTCAGAAATACTGTCCACACAGAATATAATGTTTATTAAAAGATAAGCCGTAAACTTGCTCATTTGGAGCTTACATCTATGTTATGAAAACTCAACTGTGACCACAGCAAATACGTAAAACTCTGGGGAGTTTGTAGGTTGGAGTATTTTGTCACCGACGTTTAGAATTGCTGGCACCTGGTGATAATGAAAAGCATACTGACTTTTAGTGAGTCTTAATCGTTGTTTTTATTTATTTATTTTTTTGGTGAGGAAGATTGGCCCTGAGCAAACATCTGTTGCCAATCTTCCTCTTTTTGTTAGAGGAAGATTGTCAGTGAGCTAATATCTGTGGCAATCTTCCTCTATTTTATGTGGGATGCCGCCACTGTGTGGCTTGACGAGCAGTGCTATGTCCCGGCCCGGGGTACGAACCTGCGAACCCCAGGCTGCTGAAGCTTGGGGACTCAAGCACTGCACCACCGGGCCGGCCCTTAACCATTGTTTTTAAATCCTTTTACTGCCTGTTCCTGGAGCGGGCGGCAGGCAGGCTGCTGGTTTCTGCGGGGACCACCAACCTGAGGTAATACTTGCTTGTCACATTCCGGCCTCCCTGAGAATCCTTTCCTAGGCCAGGGGTGCGCTGGGGGCTCTGGAAGTCTGGCTGTTACACGAAACGAGCGCCTGGAGGTCTTTCCATTCCTGGGAAGGTCTAGGATTCTGAACTGCATAAGCCAGGAAAAGACGCCCCCTTTCTCTGCCTTGCCCTGTCACAGCCCTTCCCAGGGCCACCTGAATCAGAGGCAGAGCCAAGAGAGGAAAGAAAAATAAGAGAGAAATAATAGGTTACTGTTTCAAAAACTTCGCATGGCAAGTGGACAGCTTGGGAGGAATCTCCTCTGCTTGTGCCCCTGGGAGCTGGACAGGCACAGGGCAGCTGCACCGTGCCGTGGTGGCGAGGCCCAGGTGAGGTCCTTGCTGTCTCTTCAGCCCCAGACAGCTGGGAAGAGGCCAGGCTGCCCAGGCCTGAGATGGCCGGGTGGTTCTTGGGAGCTGCCTTTGGCTTGCCCTAAATCTGAACTCTGGGGAATTCTACTTCTATCCTCTGGAAGGGCCAGGAGGAGCATCAGCTCCACCCTCCGAGCTCTGGAGACGGGGTCTCAGGCCCAGAGAGATGCTGTAGTTAGCAGAGGTGGCCTAGCATGTTAGGGGCAGAGGCAGCACTTGAACCCGGCCCTGCGGCGCTCTGCCCACGAGCCTTCCCGCTGTGCTGAAGCGGAGAGCACAGCCTGGCTCCTGCTGTTTATTGCTCATCTCTAAACACACCCAATATTGTATGAGCAAACACGGTTAAATGCATGTGTGCTCTGAATTTCATGGGCCCTTGGCGCTTGTAAAAATGCTGAAAAACAACCACTCCTGGCTGTAATTCACTTTTCTCTAAAATCACTGGTGGCTCTTTTCTGGGTGGGTTCAGAAGGCCAGGA
>NW_025800082.1:0-31261 GCF_021613505.1 Equus quagga | reverse complement strand
ACCCTGTGTCACTCCCCTCTCACTCAGTATGCTGTCGCCTCCTTACCTGCAGGGTACACAGAGCCCAGGCCACCTCCAGGCCTTTGCTCTTGCGTGCCCTCTGCCTGGACAGTCCACTGCAGATTATTTTCTGATTGGGCCTTCTCTCATCATCATACAGGTGTCACCTCATGCATCCCCTCTGCGGATAAGCCTGCCCTGGTCACTGTGTCCCCCTCCTCAGTCACTCCGGGTCCAGAATATGGCTTTCTTGCCTTCAGAGCCTTTGTCACCGTCGAAATGCTCTTGTTGACATGTTTATCTGTTTATTTCCTGTCTCCCCCCCTAGAATGTGAGCTCCACGCTCACCTCTGGTTCTCCAGGGCCCAGCACAGAGTCAGTACTTATTACATATTTGTTGAATGAATAAACAAGGCTCTGAGCCTTTCACCCTTCGGCCCCAAGCCCCTGCTCCAGCCTCATTTCCAGGTGTGCTGGAGCATTCGTGGGAGGCTGCGTATAGCACCCAGGCCCACCCCTGGGGTCTGGCCTCAGCAATTTCTGGCCTCCCGAAATGCACTCAGCTGTCTTGCCCCATCTCCACCTGCTGAAATCCTTCTTACCTTCAAGACCAAAGGCAGCCCACAAAGTCTCCTCTCACCTCGTCAGGGACAGTATGTCATTGACAGTGCCAACAGCAGCCATGACTCACACCTCCCCTCTGCCCGGCACCTTGCTGATGCCCTCTCTCATTTAACCTTCACAAGAACCCTCTGAGGTAGGTACTATTCCTGTCCCCATTTCAAAGATGGGGAAACTGAGGCCCAGAAAGTCGCCCAAGCTCTCCTAGTCAGCTAGTAGAGGAGTTAGGATCTAAACCCAGGGCGGCTGACCCCAACCCACGACCTGCACCCTCTCTGCTGAGCCTGCCTCCCTCCGGCCCCACCTCGCCTCTCCCCTCACTTGCAGCACTGGTCCCTGCAGTCTGTCTGGAGCGACCCGAGATCCCGCTGACATCCCCATCTCGAGGCTCCGAGCCCTCCTCGCTGTTCCTGGAACCTTGGCACGCTGTGCATCTCCGCCACTGTTGCCGAGTGGGATTGAAAATAATTTCAGCCCTTCTCTCCCCACCTCAAGCTCCTGCCCTTTCTGGGGTAGTGGAGGAGAGGCACCCTTTCCCCCGCCCTTTATCTTTTATTTTGTTAATTATTTTTCACAATAAAAATTGATTCCAGGGGTCAGATCTGTGGCTTGGTGGTGAAGTTTGGCGTGCTCCACTTCAGCAGCCTAGGTTTGAATCCTGGGCGTGGACCTACACCACTCATGGTGGCCATGCTGTGGCGGTGACCCACAAAGAAAATAGAGGAAGATTGGCACAGATGTTAGCTCAGGGCAAATCTTCCTCAAGCAAAGAGAGGAAGATTGGCAATAGATATTAAATCAGGGTGACTCTTCCTCAGCAGGGGAAAAAAAAAATTGATTCCATAGAATGAGACATAAAAATTCTGAAGGAAAGTAGATTCCGCACTGGTAAGAGACCAACAGAACTTTGGTAAAAAGAAACCAATGACTGTAGATGTCACCTTAACAGTTTTGGGTAATAACGTCCTTCTCTGTGGTCCAAACTGCTAAACAGTAAGTATTAAAATACCATCCTGACTGAAGTAAATTCCCCTCTCTTTCCTCTGGAGGGTTGGACTTTTGGTGAAAAGGTCCCCAGCCTGAGGGTGGCACTTCTGGGACGTTGTCCTCTCAACAGACAAGGCAGCGTGAATCTGTGGATGTTTATGGAGGCGGGACTTTTTCCTCAGCCTCAGGGGTCTTCTCTGTAACGGGGCCAATGGCAGCCACCAGCCGGAATCTCAGAGGGGTCGTCAGAGTTCGGTCAGTGACTGGAGGAAGCCAAGGCTTTCCAGAGGCCTCGGTTTGAGTAGTGAGAGGAGATGGGTGTGGGGAAGGGACTGTGGCTGGCTGGGCCCAGGCGCCGCGGAGGGTCTCACAACCGTGTGGGGAGGCAGACGGACCATAGCTCATGGGCAGTGCCCTAGGAGCTGCTCGGAGGAGAAGACGACTTCTGAGTGGATGCGGAGGCTTCCTGGAGGAGGCGTCTGTGAGCTGGGTTTGGCGGGGGCCGGGAGGAAGCAAGGTCAGAGCTGGAGAGGCGAGGCACCTCCGCCTGCTGTTCTTCCACTCAGCACTCACTTGGTAAGGCCCAGTGCCGCTTCTGGAGACACGTCTAGCGGGGGAGACAGGCGCTAACTGCGATCGTGACATGTCCATGAAGGAGAGACTCGGGCGTGTCACAGGGATTGCGGGGATACGGGTGCTAGAGGAAGTGCCTTTGGGCAGAGGGAAGGAAGAGTATAGGAAGCTTGGTGGCTGGAGGGCGCAGGAGACCCGGGAAGAGCCAGCGTGGCTGAAGCCCATGTGCTAGATGAGGCTGGGGACCTCTGGGCAGTGGCCTGTCCAGACAGAGCCCTGAGCGCCGAAGGGGCGTCTGGGTTTAACTTGGTCGCAGGACACTACAAAAGGTGAGTGGGGAGGCTGGAGCCAGGCAGTGGGAGGGGAAGGAAGTGCAGCCCGAGACTGGAGGACCGAGGAGAAGGGGTCTTGTCGGGTGGGAGAGCTGTACCAGTCGCACACTTCAGTTCACTGAGTCTTCTAGAAGCACCACGTTGGAGGGCGGGTTGGGAGTGGGGTGGCCTTTGGTTTCATTGTTATCTATACTCTGAGGTCATGGCTGTTATGGTTGTTAAGTGAATGCGAATGGTCCCCCGACTGGGCTCATGGACTTGGACTCAGACAGGGACACCGCCCGCGCATACACACCCACGCAGGCCTGGGCCGGGCTTCTGCCTCCCTTGCTTGGCCTGAGCCTGGCTCCACCCTCAGCCCCACAAGCCCTCAGATCATCTCCTGGGAGAGCCTGCTAGAGAAATGGCCTCCAAGGGGGGATCTTGCGTGGTTGGGCTGGTGACCTGGGGCACCCTAGACGTGGACTCCTGTTCTGCCTGCCCTGTCCTCAACTCCTCACCACGCTCATCCCTGCTCCCCCCGCCCCACTCGAATTCTCCCGGAGCCCTGTCTCCTCTTCCCCAGCAAGGCCCTGACCTGCTGGAGCCTCAGCCCACAGAGCCTTCACCACGACCGGGAGCTGACCCCTCTCCCCCAGCAGCAAGGGTGACCCCTGACCCAGTGAGCTGGATGGTGGGGCCCTGGGGCATCCTGGTGGGCCTGGCTGTGGGCTGGGGGTTAGGACGGGGCTGTGGGCAGGGCTGGCGGTGCTTCCCAGGTCTCAGGGTGGGTTTGCCCCAGCCAGGCCCCTTTGTGACCAGAGCTGAGGCATGGGCTATACCCAGCCTCCCTCAGGGTTAAGTGAAGGATGCACCTGAGGATTCATGCTTTCATTTCACAAATATTTATTGGGCACAGCTATAGGCCTGGGGGACCAGCTATAAGCAAGGTAGGTGTGGTCCCCACCCTCAAGGAAGCTATGTCTTGCTTTGACGAGTATTCCAGAGGACAAGCTCCCCCAGTTGGAGCCCCACAGTCAACTCTTCCCAAGCCTTGGTTTTCCCATCTGAAAAATGGGTGTAGCACCCGGTTGGCAGGGTTGTTAGGGTTAGAGAGGGTTAGTGGTGACATGGCTGGCCTTGGACCCTCTTCGTTCTGACCCTGGAGTTAAGCAGCCTTGCGGTCTGGCCCCAGTTCTGGGGAGAGGTTTTCCTGGCCCAGGGGGCTCACAGGCCTTCCTTAGCGAGGCCCCTTCTGCCAGGAGCTGAGCTCACGGGGTGGGGCGGCCCCAGGGGCCACACATCCGTTATTCTCCCTTTCCTGGGAGCTGGTCCAGAGACAAGGGGCAGGGTGTCTGGTTTTCGTCGTGCGGCTGTCTCTAATTCCTTTGGCATCTGAGCTGCTTTTCAGAAGGAGGAAGATGTGACCCAGCTCAGCACTGAGGGTGGAACCTGGCAGCGCTGGATTCGAAGGCCAGCTGGGCCACTTGCTAGTTGGTGGCCTGGGCAAGGTACCCATCACCTCTGGGCAGCAATGGCACCATTTGGAAAATGGGAATAGTTATTTCTGCCCTGCCTATTCCACAAAGTAGAAATAGACGTGACAGTGCTTCGTAAATCATAAAATATGAAGCTGGGGTTCTCCTTTGTGTTGGCCTTGTTCTGGGTGGGCCTCTGCCGGGGGACCTTACCTCACACAGGAACAGCCAGGCCCCTGGGGGCTAAGCACCTGGCCACACGTCCAAAATGGTCGGAGCGACTTTTGGGTCCATGGAATAGAGGCCCATTTTAGGAGCTGCCAGCTGGGGACCCTGGAGGAAGGGTTCACTCTGGTGGGTGTGGCTTGGAAACAAAATAACACAGTAATAATAACTGACGCTTACTGAGCGTTTCCTATGTGCTAGGCACACTTCTAAGAATTTTCTGTGTATTAACTAACTGATCCTCACAACAACCTGAGGGAGGTTACAACTATTCCCCTTAAATACCTTTAACGGCAGAAAGGCATTTCAGGAGAGGACACCGGGTGTGCAGAGGCCTGCGGAGTCTCTTGCCTGCTGGCGGCAGTGGGAGACCCTGCCTGCAGCCTGGAGGAGCTGGCCTAGTGGGGCCTTGGAGCCAGCCAAGAGGTTTAGGTTTGATACATTTGGCGGGAACCCTTGGAGGCTCTTGGGTGGGTAAGATGGGGCTCCTGGGAGGAGGGCCCACGAGGGACTGGCTGCAGGGGTGCAGAATCCAAGGAACGAGGTGGGCGTTCCTCATTCTTCTGTCTTCATACTTGAGCACGGGCCCAGCTGCCACCCAAGCGGCCCCCAGGGGAAGCCTTGACACCATGAGGGGCTCAGGAGCTGGGCTGTGGTGGTGCAGGGGCTGGAGGTCTCAGAGCCTGCGTAGGCTGAGGGGCAGCCAAGTGGCCCAGAGCGGGTCCTGCATGTGCCAGCCTGCGCCCCATCCTGGGAGCTGACCCCAGGAAGGGCAGGGCAGTCCTGCCTGCAGGGTTTGAGAGGAGTCTGGAGCATCCTGCCAACACTGCAGGACAACGATGCCTTCCCAGTCTGAGCTCTGCTCAGGGGTCTGGCCTTCCTGGGGGAGGGATGACAGCGCTGTGGCCCCAGTGCTCAGAGACAGGAAGCAGGGCTGGAACCTTTTCTCTCAAATAAAATGAAGGCGCTTCCCAGGGAGGCCACCGCAGAGGCCTTCAGCCTGAAAATTCGGGTGCAAACACAGTGGTGGGGCCCTCAAATACAACAAAGGCAGACGTGCTGCTCTCCCAGGAACTGGCTGCCTGTTCTCTGCAGCACATCCAAGTAAGGGCTTGGGGCTGGGAACGCTGAGCGTGTGTGGGAGATTCAGCTCTGCAGGGTGCCCCGCCCCGTGTCCTGACCATTTCTGCTTGAGAGCAGTTGACAAACATGCTGGAATTTCTAAGGAAGACGAGGACAGGGTGGGAAACGGCTGGGGGGAAGCCACAGAATCTTTAGTCATGAGGCATGCAGGGTGTGATATCTGTGCAAGAGCCAGAGATAAGACGAACAGAGATGGCTGGGAAGATTGGGGAGGCACGGGCCGAAAGGCAAGATCTGGGGTGAGGTCACCAGGGAAGCATGCGGGCTCACAGTGAGCTTCGGGGCTGGGGGGGACGGGGTGCTGAGTGGGCCCAGGCGAAGGGACGGGAGCAGACACAGGGAGGAAGGGAAGAACGTGCCCTGGTCTTTCTTACTTTTCAAATGATTAAATACTTGGTACCTGAATACAACGTTGGGAGAGAGAGTTCAGGAGTTCAAACCCCGAGGGATCTGGCACTAGGTAGACAGTGGAATGTTGTTCTGGAAGGCAAGAGAACCCTAGCCTTTGTTCTCATCCCACGGTAAATAGTCCTGGGTTTGACGTGACTGGTATCTACCTGCTCTAATTAGTAAATACTTCCGAAAACTGCCCTTTGCCCAAGAAGCACTTGGGGTAGCTCTTGCTTACTGTGTGGTCGGACAGGCCTTGGGAAAGGCTGAAGGTGAGCGCAGCTGGGAAGGACGTGACCTGGGAAGAGGTGGCCTGAGGAGGCCCGAGCAGGAAGGGTGGTGGGCCAGTCCTTTCCTGGAGGCTGCACAGGGTGAACCCGCTTCCCACCTGCTCTCTGACTCCAAGTCACTCTTTACCAAACTTCTGGGTGGGGCCTTGGGCTTCTGGCACAACCCACGTTCCCCTTTCCACACCTTACGCCCAGCTGTGTTCCCACAGCCCAGCAGCATAGGCTGCTGCTGCAAAAGGGACGTCGACATTTCTGTTTGGAATGGTGGCCTGGCACCCCGCCCTGCGATGTGTTCCGGCCCAATGCTCGCCTGACCAACTGGGAAGGTGTAACATAGCCGGGCACCCAGCGCTAACATTCGACAAGTCAGAGTGGTTAAAAAAGGGGCAGGACTTGTTAGAAGAGACCAAGGGGCATAATCACATTCCAGGCAGGGACAGGGTTTGACAAACCTGCCGTCAGGGCCCATGCTGAGGAAACTGGAGAAATCTCAATACTGACTATTACATAGCTGAGTTTACTGACATGGAAAGGTGGATTTTTAACTGAAACAAAGTTTGAAAAATCATGTACGGCATGATCTCATTTTGGAAAACATATACATAATATATACTTTGAAAAAGATCTGAAAGAATATACAACAAGGTGGTATATTGATATTCACTTGAGGGACAGGAAATCTTTACCCCTATTTTTTTCTTACTTTTGGTGATCTATGTTTTCTCATGCATTTAAAACTTTTCGCTATTTTTATTTTTTCCAACTTCTACAATACACATATGCCCCTTTTATTTTATCAGAAGGCTATTTTTAACTTAAAAATGTTTAGTAAAAAATTGCTACCCTGCAAGGTAACAATCCAGGGGCTGCCTGCGCCACAGCTCTCATAGCAGAGCCTCAGTCCAACAGGATGGGAATAAACAATCTCTTTGCTCCCTTGCTCCCAGCCAGAGCTTAGAACCCAAACCCCATCCAAGCTCTGCACGGGATCCAGAAAGTGCTCATAATTACACAGCAAAAAATATAGTTAATTCTGAGATCATCAGTGAAAAAAAAAAGATTCGAGGCTAGTTTCCTCTGTCAACCCAGGCCACGCCTGGCCCCCACCTCTCTCATTGTCTGAAAATCCAACTTTAATAGAAGGTTGGGGAAAAAAAGCAGAATTTGAAGGATAAAGTGGTCAAAGCGTGCTGTTCCCTCCTGCTTCTCACCTGGGGCACGCACCTTGGTCCTGGTGGGCATTGGGTGCCATGAGTGATAGGACAAGGACTGTCATATCAAGGACACAGGATTGGGGAACAGAGAGGCTGAGATAAACCTGTTTAACCTGCACGGAATAAACTCCAGTTTCTCTGGGCCTTTTTTCATCTTTCAAAGGGAAGAATCTTCCCTGTGCCTCCCCTTGCACATTTTTAACTTCTCACAACAGATGAGCTACATGCGACTATGGCTTGACTGTGTGTGTGTGTGTATGGACGTGGGGCGGGGTAAGGGAGAAAGGCTGCTTGCTCACTCAGTGGTATTTAGACTCTGGATGGAACCACTAATGGGCACCCACACCCAATCCTGGCCTCAACCCTCCCTGTGTTCCAGGCGCAAACCTCCTCCCAACCCCATTCCTAGGCCTGGTTTCACTGCTGTCCTTCAGCCCAGCACCCATTCCTTTCTGGGTCGTGCCTACGCCTATGGAGAGAGGAGGATACCTGTGTTTTTCTGAGCTGGATAAGCTCTGTGAGGGCACTTCCTTGCTTTGGCAAAGTTGCTACAAAGTCTGAATACAGTGATGGTTTTGTGCAGAGGGGAAGGTTGACATGAGGACTACAGAGGAGCAGGTGTGGGGCTGGAAGGACGGTGTCCCCCACCAGCTTCTCCACACCCCATCCATTTCCGATGAGAGGGCCACTGACGAGGACTGAAGTGCGTCCCATTCCACCTTCCTTTTTCCCCAGAGTTTATAATCTCTCATGCTAGAAAGGAACACGTCTAGAAAGGACATTATTCGAGAAAAACATTTATTGTGCAACAGCTACATGTTTAAGGCTCTTTCCTCCAGGACTTTTCTCTCCAGCTCAACACGGTGGGCTGACTGCAGCATCTCCTGCTCGGGCAGACACTCGCTCTCAGCTCTGGCCCCTCTTGTTCTCCTTATTATCCCACCATTTTGGCAAGTTTAGGCCAAACTACGATTTATCTGTATCCTGGCTGGAAGGAGCAACCAAGGGCAGAGGCTGGGGCTGCCTGAGTGAGCTCTCCTCGGGATCCCCAGCACCTGGCGACAGGAGCAGTGTAGGCTTCAATTGTTTTAAGCGTCATGGTTGATTTTGATGGGTTCTGTGGGGCATTTGCTAGTGTTTTGGACAATTCTGCTATAAAATAAACGGTAGTATTTACGTGAAAAGGAAAGTCAGGAACGGGAATACTCTTTTGGTGCCAAATTTTCTGAGTAGATTGTTCTGATCCAGACTCAAGATAAACGATCTCCCCTATGGGCTGTGGAAACCGTTGGACATTTTATAGTTTGCTGCCCTCTTGTGGCATAGAAGTGACAAAAAGACTGTCTTTCAGATAATATCTTGCTCATTTATTTGCTCCACAGATAGTTACAGAGCAGGCCACCGGGCAATGTGTGGGGCAAAAGACAGAACCACACATGGTCTCCGCTTACGGAATTCCCAGGCCAGTGGAGACGACTTTCACAGAACCAAGCTCCAAGGGCAGCAGTACACGCCGTGGCTTGCACACAGGGGCTGATGTTCCCTTACCTAACGGGGCTGGGGCTGCCAGGCCCAGGAGGTCAGCTGGCCCCAAGCTGAGACTCCAGCAGTCTTTGATAACTAGTCACTTCCCTCGGGAATGGCGGACCTGATAAGCGCAAAATCACATCCTGCACCTGGCCTCCCAAAGCCCCCTCCTCCCTTCTTCTTCCTTATCTACTTAGTGATCCTTACTTCTCCAGAGTCCCGCCATTTCCAACCCCTAATGTGATTCTGCTTTGCCTCCTGTCATGGGCTAAATTGTGTCCCCTCAAAATTCATATATTGAAGCCCTAACCCCCAGTCCCTCAGAATGTGCCTGTATTTGGAGACAGGGCCTCTGAAGAGGTGATTAATTTCAAACTAGGCTGTTAGGGTGGGTCCAGTCCCATCTCACTGACATCTTCAGGAGGAAATTTGGCCACAGATGTGTATAAAGAAAAGACCGTGTGAGGACACGGCGAGAAGGCAGCCTCTGTGAGCCAAGGAGAGAGGCCTCAGGAGAAAGCAGACCCGCTGACACACCCTGGTCTTGAGACTTCCATCCTCCAGAACTGAGAGAAAATAACTTTGTTGTTTAAGCCACTGTCTGTGGTATTTTGTTGTTGGCAGCCCTAACAAACTAATGTATCTCCTAACAAAATACTTATTTCTAAAAGACAGTCGTTGCATACTGAAGTTTTCAAGGATATTAACACGCAGACTCCCTGCTGGGCCTGGCCACAGTTTCTGTATTTGCCCACAGGATCCCTAAGGCAAACACTGAGCAGTTGTCCTTTTTTTTTTTTTTTGAGGAAGATTAGCCCTGAGCTAACATCTGCTGCCAATCCTCTTCTTTTGCTGAGAAAGACTGGCCCTGAGCTAACATCCATGCCCATCTTCCTCTACTCTATATGTGGGACGCCTACCACAGCATGGCGTGCCAAGTGGTGCCATGTCCGCACCCAGGATCTGAACCAGCAAACCCCAGGCCGCCGAAGCGGAATGTGCACACTTAACAGTTGAGCCACTGGGCCAGCCCCAGCAGTTGTCCTTTGATTTCACTTAGTCTTCATAGTAATCTGTTTTTTAAATTTTTTTTTTAAAGCTTGGTACCTGAGCTAACAACCGTTGCCAATCTTTTTTTCCCCTGCTTTTCCTACCCAAATCCCCCCAGTACACAGTTATATATTTTTAGTTGTGGGTCCTTCTAGTTGTGGCATGTGGGACGCCACCTCAGCGTGGCCTGATGAGTGGTGCCATGTCCATGCCCCGGATCCGAACTGGCGAAACTCTGGGCTGCCAAAGCGGAGCGTGCGAACTTAACCACTCAGCCACGGGGCCGGCCTCCATAGTAATCTATTTTATAGATGAAAAAATTCTTAGACGTTAACTTGCCCAGGGTCACCCAGGTAGTAGGGAGAAGCAGGATTCAAACTCAATCCTGCCCTCAGGGGCCACCTCTTTCTCTCTAGTTTAGAGCAGCTGACATGGCCCAGGGAGGGTCACAGGACAGAAGCTAGAACTGTGCCACTGTCTGGCAAACTCCAAGAAGACTGGTCCGTAGACCCTGCTGATATCTGCAAATGGTGGTTGGGTTTCCTCCTTAACCCATCCAGAAAAAGCTCAATTCTTTGTTTTTGGTGAGGAAGATTGGCCCTGAGCTAACATCTGTTGCTGATCTTCCTCTATTTTGTATGTGGGATGCCACCACAGCATGGCCCGAGGAGTGCCGTGTAGGTCCACACCCAGGATCGGAACTCATGAACCCTGGGCTGCTGAAGTGGAGTGTGCAAACCCAACCACTACGCCACCAGGCCGGCCCTGAAAAAGCTCAATTCTTTTAAAAAACTCTCAAATACACTCCACAAGGCAGGAAGCAATCATATCCATATCCCACCTGTACCTTGGGAGGTCTCTCTAACTAGCACACCTGTCTGAATTGACAGACCAAAGGAAACTCGTGTACATTCTGGTCTTCGTCAACAGTGACTCCTAACCACACTGTTATTCTTTCAAAATACATTTTATTAGTGGCACATGGAATTTAAAGTTAAGCAATTTCTTTCCAGAGAGAAGATAAGCCCTGACAGACTAAAAAACTGAGCAGATATGTCACAGCAGAAATACCATTTCCTGTGTAAAGAGAGATTAATAGGAATACTCTCCACCAAGGAAATTACTTTCTTCACCATGCTGACCACATTGTACACACACCTGATTCAGCTGGGGAGGACCCCACAGCACTGGACAGTATGAGAACGCCTTACGTCACGGCGTCATCTCCACATGGATCGGCCCTGCCTTGCGGCAGGAGAGGAGAGAGGTTGCGAGCCGTGTTCCTCACTATGAGGACCCAGAGGGTCCGCGGCAGGTGGAGGCTCTGGTCAGCCGTGCTGGCTGCTGGGAAAACAGTAGGTGAGCAGACTCGTGTGTGAGCCCAGGAAAGCCCTCAGACTGGAAGGAGAGCCACAGTCTCCATTGGGACCCTTCATCTCCAGACTAGAGAGCTACGGGTTACCAGAGGGTCCCCTTAAAGTGTCTGGAAACATGTCCATATTAGCAAGTTAGAGAAGATCTCAACTTTCTTGGAAGTCAGTTTACCGTCTCACAGATTCTTTTACCCGCTGTCTAAACGGACTCTGCGACAGGCTGACGTGGCGGTTCACCTGGACTTCTCCCACTTGCTCTGCTGCTGCTGTCTTACTTTCACATCCCTCCACTGGGCCCTCCCCTCCCCTCCCTGCCCCTCCCTGGTCCTGTGGGAAAGTCTGCAACCAAGAGAGCCTGGGGAGTCGCTCTCCTCTGAATCCCACAAGCCTTTCAGGCTGCAGCTCCCGTCTCTGCCGCAGGTCTCCCACCTCCAAAGGGCACTGCCCGCACTAGGCCGCTCCTGCCGTGTTACGATCACGTCACTTCTTCTTTCTAACCTAAGATAAGGGCTCAGCTCGCGAGAAAGGCTCAGCAGAGTGTGTCATGCCCACTAGTCTTACTTTGACCTTAATACAGACATTTCCCTCATCACTTCAGAATCCACCCCTCAGCCAAACACATATATACTTATTTTTTTTAATTTTATTTTATTGGGATCATACTGGCTTACAACTTTGTGTAAATTTCAGGTGTACATCACTATATTTCAGTTTCTGTATAGACTGCATCATGTTCACCACCAATAGTCCAGTTTTTACCTGTCACCATACATATGTGCCCCTGTACCCCTTTAGCCCTCCCCCCACCCCCTTCTCGTCTAGTAACCACTAATCTATTCTTCTTATCTATGTATTTGTTTATCTTCTACACATGAAAAAGCACTCAGATACTTACTGATTAAGGCAACCAAAGGAGTGATAAACTGCAGGCTTTTTCCATTTCTACATCTAATTGATTAAGCTGAGTCTCCACACAGGAAGCTGTACTTGACCTCCAAGCTAGCATCTAGAATACAATCTTCCAGGGCTTAGGGCAGGTCAGTGATACCGGTGTCATCAAGATAAATTCCAGAGTGCAGCTTGCCATCCTTGACAGCTGCCCAGGGCATGGACGCAGAGGTCCACTTTACTGCCCAGTCTCCTGCTTTGCTGACCAAGATGATGCCACCTAAACCTTTGAGCTTCGACTTCATATAACCCAACGAGATGTCAGCAGCCTCTTCCAACGTCTTTCCTGAAAACAAGGTTGAGAAACATACGTTACTGAAAGGAATCTGATGGGAAAATCATTTGCAGAATGGAAACCCACAGCGAATTAACAAAGACTTTTAGTAAATAATTCTGTTTGAACGCTTCAGAGAAGGATCCTCACATAAAAGACCCTCCTTGCACTGAGACGGAGCCCTCGCACCAGCCTGTGCAGAGCGCCCAGTCTCCCACACCCAGGCTCAGAGCCTCTCTACTGTCCCCTTCTCCCGAGATGCACAAGACAAATGGTATTCTGTTCATTCCTCTGCCCATTTTTTGATCAGGCTGTTGGTTTTCCTGTTGAGCTGTACAAGCTCTTTATATATTTTGGATATTAACCCCTTATCAGATATGTGATTTGCAAATATCTTCTCCCAGTTGGTGGGATGACAAACGATATTCTAAATGCTTTTCTCCAGATCCTAACAGAAGGTGGGAAGGAGCCAAAATAGTGTTAACCTGAAAGCAACATCTATAGCAAACAAGAAAGGGACGATTTCACATACTTCTGCATCTATTTATAAACAGCTTCTCTTCACTCGTCTTTGGAGAGGATGAACTTGTTCTACGTACCCTGTTCCACGTGGAAGAGAGCGAGTCTGGCCAGATTCACCTTCATGATGCTTTCCCCGTGCCCCGTCGTTGAAACGGCTCCAATGTCATTGTCAGCATAACCTCCAGATCCTGCTCAAAGAAGGCGACGGTGCTGAGCAGCAATAGTCAAGAAACCCAAACACATATTACAAGTCTAATGCTACATGAATATTAAATCCCAAAGAGTGCAACGCGTAGACGAAGGTCAGATTAGTAGCCACGACCTTGGGATGCACAGGTGGACTAGTGAGCGCCATGTGACGACCCTGAAATCAGGAGGACGAAGGAGCCTCATGGACAAGAGGCCTGACCTTCCAAGGAGCAGCTACACCAGGACAGCCCCTCCTTTGCCCCAAAGCATATCTACCCAGTCTGCACAGAGTGAAACACATACAGCCCCCACTGACCCACTCCT
The DNA here is from genome assembly GCF_021613505.1 of Equus quagga. Lineage (NCBI taxonomy): Eukaryota > Metazoa > Chordata > Mammalia > Perissodactyla > Equidae > Equus > Equus quagga. Next base: position 17,822 of record NW_025800082.1, on the reverse strand, counting down.
GGGAATTAGATAATGTGCTTCAGTGTTAATGCAAAGAACATTTCGATCTGTAATATCTCTGTAGAAGCAGTGTGTCTCTTTCATGCCACTCAAATATAAAAACTACAAACTTAAATTCTGTTTTCTTTTCACTAACTTGACCTCATGCCTGGGAATAGGTTTTGTGTACTTGGTCCTTTGGGAATAAGTCTGCAGATGCTGCCATTGTGGCTGGAGAGGAGACAGGGGCACTATGGGGCAGCTTGGGGGCATCCCCCATCTCCCTCCCAGGTCACCCCAAAGACGTACAATCTAGGAGAAACAGAGAGCTGAGTGCCCTCTGAAATGCCCTCTGAAAGCAGTGCCTGCCCTAAACAATGCCTTCCAGTCCAACTGCCACTCCCAGAAATCCTGAAGCTGCCACCAAGAAGAGGAGGGACACGAAGAAAGAAAGACAAGGAGAGAGGGGCAGAGAATCGAGGATGAGAACTTGTGGATAGGGGAAGTGGGAGCAGTAGCCATCCAGCAAGCCCACCTATACACGGTGTGTCCCCTACTCGGCTGACCATTTTATTAACGATGCCCCCCGTAGAGGTTGCATAAGCCACGTTTCCTCTGCAGTCCAAGGCAACTGCACCCACAGTGCCCAAGTTTCTGCCAAAAATAAACAGAAAAAAGTGACAGGCTGAAGATGAGAAATACTCCCACAAGTAACAGTGTAGCTTAATACCACTCAAGTTCCCCATTGTTTGTTAACGGCAAACGAGACGCATTTTGATGCCAACATTCCTGGGTCTAGGAGAGGGCAAAGCGAGTCTGCTTTTTATTCCTCATCAGTCAGATTGAGAGACATTCTGTCAGGCCTCAACTTTAAGAGCACATCCACTCCCAGCACCATCATTTTCTAGCTGTGTGACTTAAGTTTTCTTCTCTGTGTCTCACTTTCCCATCTATAAAATGGGAAAAAATTATTGAGTGCCTCTCAACCTTGAGTGTGCATAAGAATCCCCTGGCTCCCCGGGCTCCCCCGGAGATCCTGAGCAGTGGGTGCAGGGTGGGACCCAGGACCCTGCATTTCTGACAACCTCCCAGGTGATGCTGATGCTGCCCGTCCATAGACCCACTTTGACTGTTTCATGGGGCTTGTTGTAAAGATAAAATGTTAGCTGTTTCCCTCACATTTTATTACAAATTTTCAAGTAAAAAAGTAGAAATTGTACGAGAGTCATATACCCCCCACCTGCGCTCTATGATGAACTGTATTTGAGGCACCGTTGTGAGCGCAGCGACACAGCAGTGACCTCGACGGACAGAGTCCCTTCTCCCGTGGAGCTTGCATTTGGGACAGAGGATAACAGAGCAATCAAAATTTCAGGTTTAATCAAATAGCAATAAAAACTAAGATGACTACAACAGAATAAGGGGAGAGTGGCGGTGGGGAGGTGCTGTTTTATATAGGGCCTCTCCGAAGGAAGGAGGGGTCAAGCCATGCTGATTGCCAGGGAAGAACGTTCCTGAAGCAGGAACACGCTTGCCAAGTTTACAGAATTTCAAGGCCACTGTGGTTGGAGACAATAAGGCGGGGAGAGTGTGGGAGGGTCAGAGGGACGGCCAGCAGCCACATCATGAAGGCTTCGACAGGTAGGGGTGACCATCCCTCCTGGTTACCCAGGACAGTCCTGATTTACACTTGTTGTTCTGGCTCAATTGACAGTGCCCCTTTCATTCTCAAAATTAAGTTCCAGTTTCTGTTTTTTCTTAAGATCATTTCTTCCAACAGAAATGTGGAGATGTGTTCACCAAAAAAGCATACACAAATGTTCACAGTAGTACTATTTGTAAACAACAAACTGAAAACAACACAAATGTCCACCAAAGGTAGAATAGATAAATTGTGACAAATTCATGAAATGGGATACTATAGTGCAATGAGAATAAACTGCTATGTGCAACAAATGGATGAACCTCAGAAATATCATCATCAAAGAGGGCACCCCAAACCCCACACACTATAGGATTCCATTTAAATAAAGTTCACATACAGGCAACACGAAGCCACGGTGTTAGCAGTCAGATGAGTGGTTACCTTGGGGGAGGCTCGCGAATGGAAGGGGGCACAAGGGGCAGCTTCCGGCAATGTTCTATTTCTTGATCTGGGTGGTGATTACATGGGTGTGGCCACAGTGAAAATTCATCAAGGAGTGCACCCACGATTAATGTACTTCTGCATCTATGCTATACTCCTACAAAAAGTTTATCTTAAAATCATTATTCTCACTCTTGTGTTGACTGAAGGAGACAAGCATGGAAATAGAGACGTCAGGAGGCTTGAAGAGACAGTGGCTTCTTAGGGTGGTTCCAGTGGACAGGGTGAGAAGCAGGCTGGACTGGGGACATTTCGAAGGCAGAGTCGATAGAATTTGCAGGTGGACTGCATGTGAGAGAGAGAAATCACCAACAAGTCTATGGCTTTTGGCCTCAGGAACTGAAAGGATGCAAGAACCATTTACTGAAGTGCAGAAGACCATTAGGAACAGGTTTTTGTTTTGTTGTTGGTATGTGTGGAGGGGGTCAGGTGGAGAAATAGAGCCCAGTTGGGGACGGAAGCCAGAGGTACCTTTTAGGCAACCACATGGAGAGAGTGAGCCGCAGCATTCAAGGGGCGAGAAGGAGAAATCTGCTCATCTGTTTAGAAGAAACAGGAACCCTACCCTCCATCATTCACAAAAATCAACTCCAGATAGCTAAAGACCTAAATACAAAACACAGAACAAAATTCTTCAAGAAAATCTAGGTGAATATATGCCTCAGGGTGGGGCTACCTTCTAAGTTACAAGAAGACTCTACAAGAAGAGGTAGCCTACATATTTGTTTACAAAAAAAAAAAAACCCTCTTATATGGCGGAAATATCACAAGCAAGATTAAAAACAACAGATTTGGGAAAAGTTTTTAACAGCAAAGATAGCCTTACGATTGATAGGGAATGAAACAACTAAAGAGAAAAAATGATCATAGGACAAAAACAGGGAAACTAAAAGAAAAGAATGACCCACAAACAAATGGAAAATGCTCAAACTTGTTAGTAGTCAGGGAAGAGCAAAGTAAACCGACACTGTCATCCTTCTTGCACCAGATAAGGAAAGAGGTACTCCCAGTCACTGCTGGTGGCAGGTCCACCCTTAACATTTGCAAGGGGTCCAGGCAAGAATACAAATGCAGATGGAGGCCCAAACACCAAATGTTTCATATTTAGAAGTCATAAATATGTTCTATCCTCTTACTGTGATAAATGTATCTTGAAAAGTATTGTAAAGCTATGGTTTTCATATGACTGAAAGCTGACAAACTACCAGTGATGACAATTTAATTATGATGAAGAATTATCACAGAAGATATTACATATTTTAATTTGATCATATAAATCACAATCATTTATGATAGTCATTTTCATCATCTCTTAAGCAGTATTTAGATCCATGCAGAATATCTTAACTTCTTTCAAATTTCAATGATGGTATATTATAAAGAAAACTGAAAACAGCAGTATCTTGTTGCATTCTGTTCAAATCTTTCTTTGAATGGTACCATGCTTTGATTTATAAGGAACAGAAAAAGAGCCTCTACAGAAACTGTTTTGGGGATTTTTTTATACACGAATCTTTCCCTTCAGCTTAGGCAAATAGTTGTTTCCTTGTTTCAATTTGCTTATATTTTATTGGAATGTCATTTTTCTTGTGTATTTAACATGCATTTTTGCTTTTGTTTTTCTAAACTTTAAAAAAAAATTTAATCCTTTAAAAGTGAAACAGCTGAATTTTTTTCAAGCTTTTGTTAAGCTTATCGATAGAAATGAAGAGTTCACACTAAAGAACTGCACACAGCGCAAATGCACCATCACCTTCACCTTCTGCCACAGTCCAGGACTTGCTCCTTGAGGGTCGTCTGTGGTTCTGCTCGACTCTTCTATCTAAATTCAACTTAACGACCCTAACAGCATTTCGTTGGTATTCCCTCCATGAGTCTGAAAGTTTCATCAAGCTGTTCCATCTTTGGGCCTATCTAGAAAATCGCGTTAATGGATGCTCTACTGTCCCACAACGTCATTATTATCGGCACAGCGGAGGGCCTGTCTCCTAGAAACAAATTCAAACTGTGAACTGCACATGTCACATAGAATATCTCTGGATTCTCGGCCAAACTTCGTACTTATTTACCTTTTATTTACCAACCATATTAGCTCCATTATCACAGGCTCACCTTTGACAGTCTTTTAAATGTTAGTTTTTCGACATGTCTTCTGACCGTGGTACATTCTAGTTGAACTGAGTATTTTTTTTTTAAAAATTACATATTATTTTATCTCTTGCTTTCTTACCCATTAAATTCATCTGTTTGAATTCTCTATCCCAGATAGTGATCATTAGTTTCAATATTTTTTGTCCTATTTACATGTTTGGCGTTTTATGAAATTTTGAAATAATTTTTACAAAACTTAGAAATTTTCTGTTGTTTTCTGCAAACACTGTGTTGGTGGTGCTATGAAAAGCATCATTAGGCTTGGCTAAATATTGGACACATTGTATTATTCTTTCAAGAACATTACGTTGATGTTTTCTATCTTGGCTTTCTCCAGCATCATTTGTTGTTTATTCAGTCTTTTCCCCCCAGTGCTAACTGTGTGTGTGACTCTTCGTCATTCTCAACGAAGTCTCCTTCACTAAAGAACACGAAGCTGCAGCGATTTCATCTGAACTGTTCAAGTTATGGACTTGATGAGAATAACAGCCTCAACAATTTTCATTGTTTTGATAAGTAATTAAATCTTCACTGAGCAAATAATTTGTAATGTCCTGTCTGTGAATTTTATGTGAATCATCCTGGAAGAAGACTGCTTACTTTTACTGTTTTGTTTTTAAAAATGAAAGCAGACCATTTCTTTGAAGAGTTTTTTGCTTCTTTTTTCCTTTCAGCTTTTTTTTTCTTTTGTGAGTTCCTCTTAAGTGTTCTTTTTCTATCAAAATCTTGACTTATGCTCATTTTCAACAATCTAGGGATTAAAAAGTAAAATGGAATTATATTGAAAGTGTACAAAATTAGAACATATTTTCACCAAAATTAAGAGCAAATTCAAAAAGATAAAAAAGCAATTTTCAGATATAATTTCAGTTAGTTTTTTCTAAATTATACAAAATTATTAATATTAAAGTCAAAATATAAGTTACAATTAATGAATATTATTTAAAAGCTGAAATTTTTAACATTATTGAAAATTTAACTAAATCTTCTAAATATTCCTGTAAGAATAAAACCATTCACAACTCTAATATTCAGTGTTCATTTAGCTGCTGACATAAAGAGTTGGTTCTGCACGCAGGTTCTATCTAGACCTGTGCTGTCCAATACAGCAGCCACTAACTACATGGGTCTCCTGAGCACTGGAAACGTGGGCAGTCCGCAGCGAGATGCGCCGGAAGTGTAAATCACACATCAGATTTTGAATATTTAATATCAAATTTTATCAAATTTTATACTGGATTTACATTGATTTATATTGATTACACGTTGAAACGATCATATTTCGGGTATACTGGGTTAAACTTAATATTAATCTCACCTGTTTATTTTTTTTAAATGTGGCGACTGGAAGACTGCAGATCGCCTCTGTGGCTCTCGCGTTTCTATTGGACAGTGCCAGTCTACACCTACACACACACAAATTCAAGAGTGACAGGCATCCGCCCTCACGTGCAAGTCTTGCAGATACTGTACCATTCCACAAATGCCTCCAGAACCATAAATTGAAACATGTAGAGAAAATGGGCACTGGGCACGACTGGGAAACGACACTTCATTATGCAAGAATTTATTTGACAGGTTAATTTGTCTTTTTCTCTTACCTAAGTCCTTGTGCTGTTCAATTCTTCCCCACGTTCCAAAGCAGTGTCCATTTCTGATGTCAGCAGGGGCACAATCCATAAACCTTTAGACTTAGGTGGCTTTGCTTCCAAGACAGAGCAAGAGACGCAGAGAAGCGTTTTGCTGGGGGCTGAATGATGTTAGTCACAAGGGCAGATGATGAGGGTTATGGGTGATGCTGTGCGACTGCTGAGTCACAGAGATGCCGCATGTATCTGTAATAAACCAACTGTTTTGTGTATTTGTGATACGAGGGCCTTCTAAAGTGCAGGGCCCAGGGAAGGAGCCCCTCTTGCTTAAATCTAAAAGTAGCACTGGCTGGTGGAGACGTGTGTTGTTGCAGAATTTTTGGAAAGTAATATGGCAACATCTATGAAAACGTACATGAACCATTGATGAAGCAACCCCGTTCCTGTGACTCTAGCCCACAGGTACAACAGCACACTTGGTAAGGTTATCAACAGCCATCAACACACGGCCAATCTTGGAAAACAGATTCTCAACCCGGGGACACATCAGAATTACCTGGGAAACTTTTTCCTAATACAGCGGCCTGGTCTCTCTACCTCATACCTATTAAATTCCCTGGGGAAGAGCTCAGACATGTATATTTTTAAAAAGCTCCCCAGGTGATACTAAAGTGTATCTCTGGTTAAATTACAAATCTAAAAAAGTGCACAGAGTCAACAGATTATGTTCCATTATAAACTCCTGGGCCATATTCAAATTTTACTTTTCAAATTTTCTTTAAATAAGGGGGCTTTTATTTGGGATTCTGAAATCTCTAACAAAGAAAACTGTAATTCAGAACATATCATTAACTCAGACTTATCAGAGTTTACTGATTTCTCTGCACTATGAAAGAGCGCTTAAGTAAGTTCACAGGGTACACTAGACCACAGAGAACCTGTTTAGTCTACAGTAGTCCCCCCGATCTGAGGGGGATACATTCCAAGACCCCCAGTGGATGCCTGAAACTTTGGACAGTACCAAACCATATATATACTATGTTTGATAAAGTCTAATGTATAAATTAGTTACAGTAAAAGATCCACAAGAATAACTAATAATAAAGTTGGCTTTGGGGCCATTATTAAGTAAAATAAGGGTTACTTGAACACAAGCACTGTGATATCATGATTGTCGCTCTGACAACCGAGACAGCTACTAGGTGACTAATGAGCAGGGAGCATACACAGAGCGGATACGATCAACAAAGGGATGATTCACCTCTCCGCAGGACAGAGTGGGAGGGCGAGAGATTCCTCACACTACTCAGACTGGCGTGCAATTTAAAACTTATGAATGGTTTATTTCTGGAATTTTCCATTTAATATTTTCAGACTGCAATTGACTAGGGGTAACTGACACCACTGACAGTGAAACTGTGGATAAGGGGGACTCCTGTACTTAAGACAACAAACTGATCAAGAAGCGTCCAGATAGTTAACACATTAACACAAGGCATTCTCTTATTAATTTACGTAGGAGAGGAACTCTGGTAGCCTAATTCAAGTTGCTAGTCACAGGAGTAATAAATGAGGTTAAATTTAAGAAAGGAGCAGTTTTTCCTTTATTTAGTGTGAATTATTTTGTGTGAAAACTGAAACTACCAAGTGATACTAGATTTACTTAAGAACTGTGGATAACCAGATATCTGTCAAACTTTCACACTTGAATAAATCCCAAACACAGGAGCCGCAGATGACACTTACTTTTGACAGTCTAATTTCTGAGCATCTTTCTCATGCTTCTCCTTTTCAAGGCGCTTTATGTTTCTCTCTGTTACCAACTGCTTTCCAGGAACCTCTGGAACCCCCATGGCTGCTGCAAATTTTGCTGCACCTTGGTCAGTCAGAAAGCAGTGAGGTGTCTAGAGCCAGAAAGAAAGGGAAAATGGTTAGTTTTTTGAAAAAGTTAAAATCTGTTTGAACTGTGTAGAAATAATTACTTCTCTCTGGGTACAAAGCGTCAAAAATGCAGATTCCACTGGCTTGCTTTTCTGGATGCTGGAAAGATCCTGGTCCGCTGAGCTTTTGTATTTTGAAAAAAACTCAAAAATGGTGGAATATTACTAGGAATGTGACTTACGTACAATCTTAAATTTAGCGAACTTAATCCATTTTTATTTGACACATGCTATTGAACAGTGGGTGTGTTGAGTTCGTGTGTATTATACGTGTGGAGAGAAGGCTGAAGAAAATACAGGAAGATAGCATGAAAACAAAGTAATCACTGGTTAAATGATTACTATTCAAACTACGTTGTCAACAGAGTCAGAATCTTGGCTTAGTCGAGAAACTTAAATAACATGGCTTCCATTCTTTTATATAATTTTAGGACAACAGCGATCGTAAGTAGTTCCTACAGTCAGACCCCTTTTAGTCACCAGAGTACACAAGCAACAATTCCGTAGGAGAAGGATGCTTTAGTATCACATATACCTTTTCCATAACAAGCCGCGCAAGTTTAATGGGATTTGCTACACAGCGGACTGCAGACACGGCTCCTGCAGACAGGTCTTTTCCGTTCATGATGCTGGCATCCATTTCAACTTCCCCATTTACGTTCAAGACAGATCCACAACCTAAAACCAAAAAGAAGTTGAAAAAGAAGGGTTATGAATTTAGAAATGGGTTTAGTTTCCTCTAGGCTGCCTACTTCAATTCATCCTCTACCCCATTACCAGAGGAAAAATTTTTAAAACACAAATCTGACTTGGCACCCCATGACCCACACAATAAAAAGTATGAAGCTCTTCCTGATCTGGCCTCTGACTTACTTTTCTAGCCACATCTCCTCTCCTTGGCTATGCTTTACTGAAATACTAGGTTTCTCTGAAAGTGCCATAAGCTCTCATTACTGTGTCATTCCTCTTCACTCTTGCACATTCTGTTCTCTTTATCACTAGCACTTTTTCTCCAATATGCCTAGATGATGTCTATAAAGTCTAGCTGTTCTTAACCTTTTTGTGCCTGTTGCCTCATCTGTAAAATGGGATAAGAACAAAGCTCAAGAATATTTAAAGGATTATAAAAATATCCAGCAACTAACAAGATAAAATTCACGATGTCTGGTATCCAATAAGAAATTACCAGGCTCACAAAGAAACAGGAAAACGTGACCCATAATGAAGAGAAAAACACTCAACTGACAGTAACAGACCCAGAAACGACACAAATGATAGAAGCAGTAGACAAAGATGTTAAAACAGCTGTTATAACTATATTCCATGTGTACCAGAACGTGGAGGAAAATATAAAAGGACCCAAACAGAACTTCTAGAGATGAAAAAAAGAAGTCTGAAATGAAAAATACACTGGATAGTATTAACACCAGATCAGACACTGCAGTAGAAAAGGTTTATGAACTTAAAGACACAGCAATAGAAACTATCCAAAATGAGAAAACCAAAAAAGACTGAAAAAAAAACCAAAAAAAGAACAGAGCATCACTGAACTCAGGGACAATTTCAAGAAGCCCAATGTATGTATAACTGGAGTTCCTGAAAGTAGAGGTGAGACAGAGGAACAAAAAAAATATTTAAGGAAATAATGGATAAAACATTTTCAAATTTCATGAAAACTATAAATTCACAGATCTGAGAAGCTCAATAAACTCCAAGGAAAAGAAATATGAAGAAAACTACACCCAGGCATACCATTAGGTAGAGAGGAAAAAAGACAAAATTTATTTCTTGTCAGAAATGATGTAAGCCAGAAGACCATGTAGCAACATCTTTAAAGACCTGAAAGAAAAAACCAGTCATGTTGAAATTCTATACCTGGCGAAAGTATCTCTCAAAAAAAGAAAACAAAGACTTTTTCAGACACACAAAAGCTGAAAGAATTGATCAGTATCACATGTGCAATAGAAGAAATGTTAAAGGAAGTTTTTCAGGCAGAAGGAAAATGACAGCAGGTAGCAATCAGGATCCACACAAAAGAATGAAGAGCACTGGAAACGGCTAATGTGTGGATAAGCAGAAATATTTTTTCCCTTTATTTTTAAAATATCTTTAAAATATAACTGTTTAAAAGAAAAATAATAATGTATTGGGCAATTGATAATATACACAGAAGTAAAATATATGATAATAATAGCACAAAGGCCAGGAGAGGGGAAACAGAAGTATGCTCTTGCAGTGTTCAGCACAATGCATGAAGCACTATATCACTTGAAGGTGGATGGTGACAAGTGAAAGAGGTATACTACAAACCCTAAAACAACCCTTAAAAAAAAGAATTCTAGCTACTAGGCCAACAAAGGAGGTAAGATGGAATCATATACAACATTCAATTATTCCAAAAAAAGGCAGAAAGAGAGGAAAAAATAAACAATGAATAGATTGGAAAAATAGAAAACAAATAGCAAGATGACAATTTATACCTAACCATATCAATAATCACATTAAATGTAAATGGTCTAAACATCCCCAAAAAAAGCAGAGATTGTCAACTTGTATAAAAGATAAGACAATCATACTCTGCCTATAAGAAATCTACTTTAAACATAAAGACACAAGTAGTTTAAAAGTAAAAGAATTGAAAAGTTATACCATGACAAAATAAATCAAATGAAAGCTGGAGTAGATATATTTTTATTTATTTATTTATATTTTTGAGGAAGATTAGCCCTGAGCTAACTACTGCCAGTCCTCCTCTTTTTTGCTGAGGAAGCCTGGCCCTGAGCTAATATCATGCCCATCTTCCTCTACTTTATACATGGGACGCCTACCACAGCATGGCATGCCAAGCAGTGCCATGTCCACACCCAGGATCCGAACCGGCAAATCCCGGGCCGCCGAGAAGGGAAACGTGCGAACTTAACCACTGCACCACCGGGCCGGCCCCTGGAGTAGATATATTAATGTCAGGCAAAGTATACTTCAGAACAAGGAACATTGAATGATAATGAGGACATTAAGCAATAATAAAGAGGTCAATTTACCAAGAAGACAACAATCTATGCACTGAACAACAGTTTCAGAATAAACGAAGCAAAAACTTATAGAACTCAAAGGAGAAATAGAAAAATCCACAATTGCAATTAAAGACTTCACCACTCCTCTCTCAGTAATGAATAGACAGAAAATCAAGATATAGAAGATATGAACAACATTATCAACCAACTTGACCGTATCAAGATTTACAGAACTTTCCACCCAACAACTGCATCCAGTATGTTCTTGAGAAGTGCAAATGGGATATTTACCAAGAGAGACCATCTTCTCAGCCAAAAACAAAGCTTACAAAATTTAAAAGAAGGCAAATCACACAAAATATGTCCTTTGATGGTAACAGAATTAAATTAAAAATATTTGGAAAATCCACAAATATTTGGAAATTAAGTATCAGACTTCTAAATAACCCATGGTTTAAAGAGGAATCACAAGGGAAATTGGAACACATTTTGAACAGAATGAAAATGAAAAGACAATGTGTAAAAACTTGTAGGATGCAATCAAAGTAATACTTAGTGTAAAATTTAAAGCATTAAACGCTTGAATTAGAAAAGAATGATCTCACATTAATGATCTAACGGGAAAAAGAAAAGCAAATTATTCCTAAGACAAGCTGAAGAAAGGAGACAATAAAGATAAATCAATGAAATTTAGAACAGAAAAACAGTAAAAGAAAAAACAAGAAAATCCAAAAAACCCTCCCCAAGCCAAAAGCTAGTTCCCTGAAGCTCACTCAAAGAAAGAGATAACCTGAATACTCCCATGCCTATTAAAGAAGCCAATTTTAGTAAAAACTTTCCTTCAAAACAAAACAAAAAACAAACTCGAGCCCCAGATGGCTTCACTGGCAAATTCTACCAAATATCTACAAAGAAATCATATAATTTTATACAAACTCTTCAAGAAAAACAGAAAAGGATGGCACACATTTCAATTCATATGTAGCCAGCACTATTCTCATATCAAAACTAGACAGATATCATAAGAAAATAAAACTACAGACCAGTATCCCTCATGAATACAGATACAAAATTCTCAAGAAAACACTATCAAACCAAACCAAGCATCAGAGAAGAAAAACCTATCACAACATCACAACAAAGTGGTGTTAATCCCAGGGATGCAAAGTTGGTTCAAAATTCAAAAATCAATCAATATTCACCCTATCAATAGACAAAAGAAAAACGACATGGTCATCTCAATAGATGCAGAAAAAGGATTTGATAAAATTCAACATCCATTCATGAGAGAAAAACATCTCAGGAAACTAAGAATAATGGGACCTCCTCAATCTGAGGAAGGGCATCTGTAAATTCCTACAACCAACGTCATACTTAATGGTGAAAGACACTGCTATCCCTCTAAGATTGGAAAAAATGCAAGTGTGTTTGCTCTCACCATTCTTATTCAACAATAAGGCAAGGAAAGAAAGAAAAGGCATAAAGATCAGAGAGAAGAAATAAAACTGTCTTTATTTGCAGATGATACTTACTACATAGCTACAATAATCAAGACAGTGTGGTACCAGCAAAAGAATAGACAAACAGATCAATTAAACGGAATAGAGAGCCCAGAAACAGACCCAAATAAACACTGATCTTTGACAAAGGAGCTGTGATACCATGATTTATAATAAATGTATATTTTGGTCTTTGTCCACAGTTCCTGGCTCACAGCTCCCAAAACCCTTGGTATTTCCTAAAGCATGAGAGCAATGGGAGTATCTTTTGTTACAATATTTGGTCTTTTGTCCTCAGTTCCTGAAATTGCTTTGAAGCCACAAAGGTGAAATGGGTGTCTTGTTACTCATAACAAGCCCTTTTCCACTACAACTGAGTTTATGTTAACGAGGCAACTTTTAGGAATCCCCTAAAGATGGGGGCTGTTGCCATAGGAACCAACTATGAATAAAGGGTTGAAACTTTGAGCCCCACTCCCTGATTTCTGGGGAGGAGAGAAGGGCTGGAGGGTGAATCAATCACCAATGGCCAGTGATTTACTCAACCATGCCTAAGTAATGAGGCCTCCATAAAACCCAAAAGGACAGGGTTCAGAGAGCTTCCAGGACAGTGAACCAGAACACTTTAACATGCCACTATGCTGGGCTCCAAACTCCACAGGGACAGAGGATGTCACCCTAGGTATGTCTTCATCTACTTGTTGATTCATATCCTTTAACATCCTCTTTAATACTGTAAAACAGTAATCTAGTGAGTAAATTGGCTTCCTGAGTTCTGCGAGCTACTCTAGCACATTAATCCAACCCAAGGAGAGGGTCAAGGGAACCTTTGATCTATAGCCAGTCTGCCAGAAGCAGAGGTTACAACCTGGACTTGCAACTGGCATCTGAAGTGGAGGGCACTCCTGTGGGACTGAGCCCCTAACCTGTGGAATCTGATGCTATCTCTGGGTAAACAGTGTCAGAATTGAGCTGGATTTAAGACACCCAGCTGGTGTCTGACAATTGCTTGGTGGTACGGAAAAACCCACACCATTGGAATCGGGTGAAGAATCTTAGGAATAAAAGCAATACAATGGAGTAAAAATAAGTCTTTTCAACAAATAGTGCTGGAACAACTGGACATCCATACGCAAAAAACTGAAAGTATACATAGATCTTAAACCCTTCACAAAAATTAACTCAAAATTGATCACAGACCTAAACGTAAAATGCAAAATGATAAAATTCCTAGAAGATAACATGGAAGACCACCTAGATGACCTTGCGTGTGGCTTTTCAGATACAATACCAAAGGCATGAACCATGAAAGAAAAAATTATTAAGGTGGACTTTATTAAAATGAAACATTTCTGCCCTATGAAAGACACTGTCAAGAGAATGAAAAGACGAGGCACAGACCGGGAGAAACTACTTGTAAAAGACCTATCTGATAAAGGACTGCTATCTAAAATACACAAAGAAGTCTTAACATTCAACAATAAGGAAATAAACAACCTGATTAGAAAACGAGTCAAAGACCTTAACTGACACCTCACCAAAGATGGCAAATAAGCATATGAAAAAAGTCAATTGTATATTCATACACTAGCAATGAACAATTGGTAATTAAAATTTTAAAAAGTAGTCCTTAGAACAGCACCAAAATACATGAAATAATTAGGTATAAATCTAAGCTTTGTATGCTGAAAACTACAAAACACTGATAAAAGAAATCAAAGAACATCTAAATAAATGGAAGTATATACTGTGTTCATGGACCAGAAGGCTCAGTACTAACATTTCAATTCTCTCCAAACTAACCTGTAGATTCAACACAATCTTAATAAAAATTCTAGCAGGATTTTTTTGTAGAAATTGACAAAGTGATTCTCAAACTTGTGGGAAGGGAAAGGGACTAGAGCAGCCAAAACAAACATGAAAAAAATAGAGCTGCAAGACTCTTACTACCTCATTTTAAGAAAAAACATAAAACTACAGTAATCAAGACATTATGGTATTAGTGAAAGCACACACATATAGACAAATGGAACAGAAGAGAGTCCAGAAATACACCAATAAATATAAAGTCAACTGATTATTGACAAAAGTGAAAGGGCATTTCAATGGAGAAAGGATTGTCATTTCAACAAGTGGTGCTGAACAATGATGTAAAACTGAACCTTGATACATACCTCGCTCCATATACAAAAACTCATTAGCAACGATCATAGACCTCAATCAAAAACCTGGAACTAGGAAATTTCTAGAAGAAAATAAAAGAGAAAAATGTTTGTGTCTCTGGGTTTGGCAAGTATGTCTTAAGATATGACACAAAAAGCATGATCCATTAAAAAAACTGATAAATTGGACTTCGACAAAATTAAGAACTTCTGATCTCTGAAAGACACTAAGAGAAAGAAAAGACAAGCCACAGACTGGGAGCAAATATCTGCAATCACATACAGGCAGACCTCAGAGATATTGTAGGTTTGGTTCCAGTCCACTGCAATAAAGTGAGTATGGCAATAAAGCAAGTCACACGAATTTTTTTGGTTTCCAGGTGCACACGGTTATGTTTACCTGATACTGTAGTCTATTAAGTATGCAATAGCATTATGTCTAAAAAACCAATTTACGTACCTTAATTAAAAAATACTCTATTGCTAAAAAATGCTAACCATCATCTGAGCCTTCAGCAAGCTGTAATCTTTTTGCTGGTGGAGAGTCTTGTAAAAAACAAAACACAACAAAGTGAAGTGCAATTAAAGCAGGGAACAATAAAATGAGGTATGCCTGTATCTGATAAAAGACCTATTTCTAGAATACATAAAAAATTCTTAAAACTCAGTAATAAGAAAAAAATATCAATAAAGAAATTGACAAAAGACTTGAAAGATGTTAAATAAACATCATTTGCCATTAAGGAAATGCAAATTAACACTAGCATGAGTTCTACCATACACCTATTAGAGTGGCTAAAATGAAACATACTGACAATACCAAGTGTTGGTGAAGATGCAGAGTGACTAGAACTTTCATACCTTGCTGGTGGGAGCAGAAAACAGTAGGCACTTTGGAAAACAGCTTGGCAGTTTCAAATAAAGTTAAATATATACTTCCATATGATCAGCAATCCCACACCTAAGTTATTCACTCACAAGAAACAAAAACATGTTCACACAAAAACCTGCATGCAAATGTTTACCGTGACTCGTAATGGCCCAAAATTGAACATGTCCTTCAGGTAGTGAATAACTAATCCGGTGGTATATCCCTACAATGGAATAGCACTCAACAATAAAAAGGGATAAACTACAAATACTTGTGTCAACATGGATAACCCTCCAAAGCATTACGCTAAGTCAAGAATCCAGACTCTAAAGGCTACATATTGTATGATTCCATTTATGACATTCTGGAAAAGGCAAAACCATAGGGATGGAAAACACAGGAGTTGTTGCCAGGGACTAGGGGTGAACGGAGGTGTGGACTCAAAGGGTCATTTTTGAGTAATGGAACTGTTTTACATATATTTTTTCTCTTTTTTTTCTTTCTTTCTTCTTTTTTCTTTTTTTTATTTTTTGAGGAAGATTAGCCCTGAGCTAACATGTGCTGCCAATCCTCCTCTTTTTGCTGAGGAAGACTGGCCCTAAGCTAACATCCATGCTCATCTTCCTGTACTTTATACGTGGAACGCCTACCACAGCATGGCTTGCCAAGCAGTGCCATGTCCACACCCGGGATCCGAACCGGCGAACCCTGGGCCACCGAAGCAGAACATGTGCACTTATCTGCTGCGCCACCGGGCCGGCCCTGGAACTGTTTTATGTTTGGATTGTGGTGGCGGTTACATGACTACTCATGTCTGCCACATACGTGGAGCTGTACACTAAAAACTGGAACTTTACTACATACAAATGATACTTTAAAAAAATCCATTAAAATGGTATGGTATCAGGTTAACGGACTCTAAACCTGGTTGTACTTCAGAATCACCTGTAAATCTTCAAAACAAATAAATTCCTAGACCCCATCACAGATTTTTATCTTATAGATGTTACATTATAAGACATTCAGGAAGACGGTGGATAAATTAAAATCCTATTATCTCAAAGACTCTTCGATGGCTTATAAAATTGAACTATAGGGAGAATAAATTAACTCTTTAAAGTTCTGTGTAAATGCTGCTCTATTCCATTGAGAGCAAAGGGTCATTATTTGGTTGCCTTTAAAGGATATTTCTAGCATTTAAATCTAAAAGTTCAGTTTTTACAGTGCTAGTTTCTAATAAACTACTTTTTAATAAACTAAGTATTATGAAACAAGCTTTAAACATAAAGTGAAAACCATACTTAAATGTGAATACAATGTAAACAATGCTATTACAAAGATTCAGGTAAGTTGTGTTATGAATGCTAATTATTGCCACTAAGCTCAATAACTACCAGGAGTCAGCTTTTTGTACAAAGTTCCCCAATAGTTATTCTAGCGGACTATAGCAGCGGCTGCTGGAAATACTGTTTGCTCATATCAACCTCAGCTGGGAAAAGCAAATGGAAAACAGAGCCCAAGGCAGACAGCATGCTGTTACAAGTCCTCCTTTCTCCCCAAATCTTTGATTTTCTTCTTTCCGGCCCTACTTTCTTCTCCCTCAATGTGCTGAACAGCAGATATCTGGGAAATCGGAAAGGAGATGCTCAGAATGAAGAGAGACCAAAGAAAGGAGAACCAGCTGCTCAATGCCCTAATCCATTCTTCCCAGTTCATGCAGATGACAGATCCCGTCAGAGAAGGCAGGAGACCACAACGACCTGCTCCAAATGAGGGTCCTGCAAGACGGGGTTTGTCAGCCAAGAGGGGCCCGACTACTAACAGGCGTACAGTTTAACAAGTCCCCCACTGAAACTGCGGGCTGAACCCCCTGCTGGCAGGGGGTAGTTTCTAGAAAATTCTGGCTCAACAAACAGCCATAAAAATGCAGTTATGCCTCATTCTATAGACAGGCACACTTATGGAAATTTTTCTTAAGTGTTAAAGAACGCTTAGCAGAGGCAACGCGACAGAACAAATGCTCAGTAAACATTTGCTGACTAATTTAAGATTTCCGGAAATTCTTTTCCCTGATTGACGTTGGGTGGGTAGTGTAAATGCCAAGAAGTATTTTAATCCCTAGATTTTAAGTTTTCTATTTTAAAATAAAGAGGGAAGGAGTGTCTCCCAGCAAGTTACTTAACCTTTTTGTGCCCTAGTTTTCTCATCTGAGAAATGAGCATTAATAATTATACCTAACACATATGACTATAGTGCAGATTGAGTGAGTTAATCACACAAATTTCTTAGACCATTGCTGGGTACACAGTAGACACTCATAGTAGTTATGACGATTATTACTCCAAAAAAGGCTCGATTGAGTGAAAGAAGCCAAACACAAAACAATACACTCTGCATGATTGCATTTCTATGAAATTCTAGACAATGCAAATTCATCTATAGTGACAGAAGCAGGGCAGTGGATGCCTGGT
>NW_025800081.1:0-1185 GCF_021613505.1 Equus quagga | reverse complement strand
GGTGAGAACTTGCTTCCAGTGTCCCTGAATCCCAAATGGAAGGATGCTTTTCCTGTATGTGGGAGCCAAACGCCAGGGCTGGGAAGGGCTGCCAAAATCATTCAGCCCAGTCTTACATCCGCAGTCTGTTTTTCAACACTCCTTCACTCGTTTATTAATTTAACAAATATTATTGGCACCTGCTGTATACACAGCACTCTTCTAGGGACTTGGGATCTGGTGGTGAACAAAACAGACACCAGTTCCTCCTGTCGTTGACGTTATGTTCTAAAGAAAGGATTCGAGTAGTAAACAATAAGAATAAGCAGTAAACGTAGTGAGTAAGTAAGTTACATAGTACCATAGGTTGGAAGGTGAAAACAGTGCAACAGAGAAATAGGAGGGCAGGGAAAGAAATCAGAGCGATGGTGAGGGGGCAGGGTGCAGCTTAAATAAGGTGATTGAGTAGCTCCTTGTGAAGATGATGTTTGAAAGCAGATTTGAAAGAGGTGAGGCAGTTACCCACGGGGATCTCTGGGAGGAAAGCCTGGTTGGTGGTTTTATTTCCCTCCAAGACAGTCCCGAGTGCTCTAAAGTGCGATGTTTAGCAAAGTGCTCCACTGGGTTCAGAAGCTGGGCTTTGCTCAGGTCCCAACCATGAGTCGTGTGTCCTAATCAGTTTGTTCTAGAGTACTCTAAATAGCCCACCACCCTCACAAGTCCCCTGCCCCCAGAGCCCCTGCTTCAGCTCTCCCTGCTGTAGGATAATGGATGTCGTGGAATTGTCTGTTTAGGTGTCCAGCTTCTGCAGGAGGAAGTACAGAAGCTCCGAGATTAGGCCACACAGGGTCGAAACCTGCTCCTGCCGCTGACTGGCTGTCTGTCCTTCATCAGGTCATTTAACCTCTGTGAGTCTCAGTTTCCTTATCTGTAAAGACAAGATGATCATGTATGTTCAATGGGAGTGTCATTAGTATTCCCAGATAAATTGTGTGTATAGCGCTTGGCATGGTGCTTGGCGCACAGTAAGCACGTAACTAAAACTAAGACTCTGGTGGTGCCCACTCCAGTGCCATCTCCTTGAGGGCAAGGCCCCTCTTGTCGTCCATTCTAGTTGACCAGTGCCTGGCATAGAGCCTGGCCCGTGTAAGGATGGTCGTGAGCAATGGAGTGCAGTTTGTCCAGGAACACCCAGGAGAACACACC
>NW_025800080.1:0-1450 GCF_021613505.1 Equus quagga | reverse complement strand
TCAGGACTAGGTGCTGCCACCAAAAGCCCCAGCAGACAGGAAGGGGAATGAGAAGGGGCCAGAACAGAAGCATCTCTGGCCCTCGGCCTTGGAAAGCCACCCCTGGGGGAGGAATGAGCAGCCAGCACCAAGGGCCCTACCTTGGAAGGGCACCAAGGAAGTGGTGGGGGGGTGTGAGGGACGAGGGATGAGCATTGCATTTCTCCCCATGAGAATGAAATATCCCAACGCCAGGAGAGACTTCAGTTGTCGTTATAACTGAGCCTCCCCACACAGAGATATGAGTCCACCCCTTACAAGCAAATCTTCCTCCCCCAAAACCTCCCCCCAAAATATAACATTAACATCACAAAAAATGAATTCTTTTTTGTGGGCCCTACCATCTCTTTGATATAAATACACAAGTGCCTAAACATTCTTTCCCATCTCCCATCCCACATCGGCAATCAGATTGTGACACACACACACACACACAAGCACACGCTCACACAAATACCACACATACCCAATTCCTTTGTTAAGCCCTGGCTCAGCTATTATAAGGTACCTGTGGAGTGTAGGTCACATAGCAGAAAAGTTTAAATTACTGTTGCTTCTACTCTGAAAAGCAGACAGGAAGAAAAGACAATAAAAAAGAAAACACTTATTTTAAGGCTGATACTAAACACTCTACTCCACGTTGACTGAGGTCAATTTGCCACTGTGGGATGGGGAGAATCGAGATGATCTCTGAGGTGCTATGAACCCACAGTGCAGACTTCACGTTTTGCGGCTTGACTAGAAACGACGGGGATGTGAAAAAGAACATGGCGAGATAATCCTAGTCTTCAGGAAATTATGGTTTAAACTGGGCTGGAGAAAGACCAAGATGCTCAAAAAAATCTAATTGATTTTAACCAAATGGAGTAATTTTAAAATGTTAAATACACTGGGATATCATATTAAAAGTATTCTGGGACAGCATGCCGCATGGGACATGGTAAGTGCTGAATTTCCTGCTGCTAAGGGAGGCATTCCTATCTGCCAGTGTCTCATGCTGCTCAGACCTGAACCATTCATTTAGGTAGACCATTTGTCCAAGTGCGTCATTTCCCAAAATAGCCAATGGAGGAATCCAGGGAGAACTGTCCTGAGGAGATGTGGTCATCCTCAAGGCCAAATCAGTCTAGACAAAGATGGTTCTTAGCAAGACTGCTCAAAGGGCTTCTAGACTTTGTTTGGTAAGTGTTGTTAATGCCTTGGTAACAATGGACTGTTGACAAGGTGGGAGATAATGTCAGAAGGAAGGAAGGTACCCGCTCACATCTTTTGCTTTTAACTTAAGCTAACCCATAAAATCCATTATCAAACCCCAAGGAATGCTCCCAATTATTGTCTTGGACCCTTCATTTTGCTTTGCTTTGTTTTTTTTTTTTTTCAACTCTCTATTTCTGTTTTTACCTGGCACTGA
>NW_025800079.1:0-1400 GCF_021613505.1 Equus quagga | reverse complement strand
ACTGGTTTTGGAGTCACCATGTTCAGGTTCAAATCCCAGCTCTGCTATATTCCAGCTGTGCTAACTGGGGTGAGCCTCTTACCCTCTTTGGTCCCAGTTCTCTCATCTGAAAAGTTGAGAAGTAACGAGCTCCCTGCTGGGGCTGTTTGATGACTTGAGATGATGTTTGGAAGCTGCACGGCCAGGGGGCTGCACTCAGGACACTCTCACTCAGTGGTGGCTCCCATCACAGGCCACATCATGATATGGGCTCCTTTCCCAGAGAGCCACTTGGGACCCTTTGAAGGTGGCCATTACCTATCATCCCTACTTTACAGATGAGGATACGGAGGTTCAGAGTAGTGCTGAGACTTTCCCAAGGTCACAAAGCTCAGGAGTCTTCTGAAACAGGCTCAGAGAGTAGAAGTGATCAGCCAAGGCCACACAGCTTAAACCAACTGACTCTTAAACAACAAAGTCAATACTAGCTTGGCACTTTGCATAATCATCTCAGTTAATTCTCCAAGTAACCATACAATATGATTCTCTCCAGATGATTTTACAGACAAGAAAACTCTGCAGCAGGCCTGGCACCCAGTCTGCCCAGCTCCCTGGGAGGCTGTGGCAGGAGCAGGTGGTATGCAAGGAGGCAAGCAGTAGGCAATGCTGGGGCTCTGTGCAAGGAGTGTCAGGCCAGAGGCACACTGCTGGCACCAGTGGTGGCTGCAGTGACTCAGAGAGCTCAGGCTGGAGACCAGAAAGTCCAAGGGGTGAGAAAGGCTGCCAGGGAGGAAGTGAGCAAGCAAGAGGCAAGGAGGCAGAAACTCCGAACCCAGGCACACACAGCTCATGCCTGGCCACACCGTTTCTGACCATCAGTTGGGCCACTGCCTGTGCGAGGCCTCACCATGGTTCAGGCACCTTCAGTGCCACCCACCCACCAGTATGCATGAGCAACAGGCTCCCAGGAGCTGGCTGTCTCTTCCTCTCTCCTCCCTGGCTGTCTAGCTTTTGTTGCCACTGCCTCCTACTCCCTGGACACCTCTGTTGCCCCTGCTGCAATCCAGGATACACACTCTTCCACATAACCACTGGAGATGCAGAGGATGCCTGTTGCACCACACTTGGAGAAATAGCCCCTGGGCCCATCTGGAGGAACTTGGTGGTGAGAAACGAAATCCAAACTCCATTTTCTTTGATGACATGCAAGGAAATTTCCCGAAGACTAAACAGAGAGCATGTTGCCTCATCTCATTTCTGATCCTAGAAAACCCGTGGTGCACAACTCAATGTGAACCTAATTAGATATGAAAATTATAGGGCGATCTCACTTCTAACATAGATGCTCGCATTCTTCAGCATATCAGTTAGCATAATCCATCGTGACCTGATCAAATTTCTCTGGACAGCCAGGGAGGAAT
>NW_025800078.1:0-1153 GCF_021613505.1 Equus quagga | reverse complement strand
TTGAAGAGGCTCCCACTGGCCAAAGCTGGGAAATGAGCATCACTAAAGATAATGACTGTAAACGATGCCAACACAAATACTTTTAAATCCATAAAATAATTATGATACTAAGAAAGACAAAATTATTTGGTCACCATTGAAGGATGCTAGTGAACCAACTCATTATTATGTCAACTGGTCATAAAGTAATGCTGACATTATTCTGACTCCATAAACACTATTCACTTCTGGGCCATATTATTACCAGGATATTGTGTTTCTTCACATTTTTCTCTAGACTTCATCATTGCTTTGCTTTTTGTTTGCTTAGTTTTTAAATGTATCTATCATCAATTTGCCTCTAAACTCGGCACAGTGTGTATAAATCCCCTCTTAATACAACTAGAAAAGCGAACCAATCGGGTATTCTATTCCGTTCAGCCTCAGAGACAGCATCTTGCCGAGCCCCAGCCTCCTGCTCCAGTCTGAACTGAATGGCTGCTTCCTAAGCCCACTGCCCACCCTCTTTACTCACCTCAGCCACAATTCCCTTAGACTTTTTGGGGATCTGTCCCAGCTCCTTCCCCTTTCTTGGCTTACTCCCTCATTTTTGTGAGGGCCGTTTTCAATTTCCTGAGAAAGGGTGCATGGGAGGTAAAGTTTCAGACTGTGTGTGTCTGAAACATGCCTTTCCACCCTCAAGCGTGACTGGCTGGGTATACAACGCCAGGCTGAGTGCTCTTTTCCCTGAGAAGTTTGAGGCCATTGTTCTCCCAGCTTTCGATGTCGATGTTGAGAAATCTAGGGCTATTCTGATTTTTGACCCTTTGGATGAAACTTGTTTTGCTCTCTGGAAGTTTCTAGATGTCTCTCCTCATCCCAAGAGTTGTACAATTATATTTCATTGTGCATTGGTGTGCGTCTACTCTGACTCACAGTGCTAGGCACTCAATGGGCTCCTTCAATCTGGAATTCAGGTCCTCCACTTCTCGAAAAATGTCAAACTATTTCATTGATCATTTCCTCTCCGCTATTTTTTCTGTTCTCTTTTTCTGGAATTCCTATTATTTGGATATTATACTTCCTAGACTGGTCCCCTTAATATTCTTATCTAGTCTCTCCTATTTTCTCTCTCTTTTTGCTCTAATTTATGGGAGATCTCAGCTTCATATTC
>NW_025800077.1:0-1013 GCF_021613505.1 Equus quagga | reverse complement strand
CAGACTGCAAAATCTTACAGAATTGATGACCAGCAGATCCTCACTACGAGATACGGTACAGGATGCCAAAGCAAATAATTCAAGCCAAAGATTGACTCCATCTTTAGTAGGTAAGTGGAGTTTTAAATTATAATTGACTTCCTGTTAGAAGGGACACATGGATTTCCACAGGGAAACACTGAGCAGTGAGGAGAAAGTCTCTACTTCAAGAGAACTGTCACCAGTATCACAGTAACACATGAAGAGAGAACTCTCATTTTAAAATCAGACACAATTTATCACGCACTACTTCACACACTACTGCGTTGCTTACTTTTTATTGGTTTGTGGTTACTTGCATACCACAGTCAAGTTTTCGAGAAACTGAAGTTACAAAAGGACAATTCTTTAATGCAGGAAAGATAAACCATTGCATTGGAGAAATGGAAGACATTTTTTAACCTTCTCATATTATCAATTTAACTATGTGTTTCTATGTAGTGAGTATGTCTTACGTTCTTGCCAAGAATGTTTTGAAAAGAGGTTGTAAAAGTATGTCAGTTCAATCACTTTTGGTATATTGCTGCTAATGGTGTCATTCACACGTTGTGAAACACACAGCTCCAGATGTAATTCTGCCAAAAAAATTAGGTCTTTGTGAAATACCATACTAAAATTGCAAATACAGGACAGGGAGATGGGGGTGAGGACAAAGCAGAGGAAGACACCAATTTCTTCTTGTCAAACGTGACAAGGATGGGACAAAACAGAGAAGGAAGGCTGATCCTTTTTATAGGGATACTTTTTCCAGAGTGTGTGTGTGTTTATGTTAATTCCAGTTAAATATAAATGATGAATTAATTTCAAGTGGGGAACTGGCTGCTCTGCTCTGTACCGGCGTAGCACCGGTGCTCTCAAGTTACCCTAATTGTAGAGCGATGTCCTTGTTTTCTGACTTCATTCACAAACCATCCCTGATTATTTCAGTTTACCTTTTTCTTTTTCCGGAAAATCTTTTTCTAGTCACGAAAAGG
>NW_025800076.1:0-1928 GCF_021613505.1 Equus quagga | reverse complement strand
TCATTTTGCATTTGCCACCAGAGAGAGCCCTGAGAGGAGCTACATCTGTTTTATCTCTTGGAGGACACTTCATTCCTGAGAAGTTTCCGTATTCTTGGCTACATTGGGTTCATAATCTAATCATTTTTATATTTGTGTATGTAGCATGCGCAGTATCCCCTCTCTAATGTTCAGTTCACTTGCAACACTGGAGGTGCTTACTATTATATTTCTATTTTAGAGCTGAAGATTCTGAGGTCAGAAGAGATTACATAACATCTACGAAGTTATTACGTTTACTAAGTGCTGAAGCCATGTTACCAGGTCAGACAAGCTTCCTTCAGAGCTGACCTTTTTAACCTCTAATGACTTCTTGTAGAAAAGAGAAGAGTGAATGCAGGTGCTTTCTCAAGATCATTGATTGCAGGAGTTCTTTGAAAAGAAAACAAAAAGCAATGCCTTCGTGTTAGGAAAAAAGCTTACAGTTCTCCTTTACCTGGTGTCTCATCTTAATTTTCACACGGAACACCTCACTTCACCAAATCTATGTGGGTTTTCCCCACACCAAGCAATTCCGTGGACACCAGCTGGGCGTTCTACAATTTAACCTAATTCTGACGCTCTGTAGCTGGAGATAGCGTCAGATCCCACTGGTTGAGGGCTCAGTCCCATGACACTGCCCCCCATTTCAGATGCCAATGGCAAGTGGTAGGTCCCCAGGTTACCCACATTTTCTGTCCAATTTAGCTACAAATCAGAGGTTACCACAACTTCCTCCTCAGGTTCGATTAATTTTCTAGAGCAGTTCACAGAACTCAGGGAAACATTTATATATGTTTACCAGTTTATTGAAGGATATGATGAACGATACAGATTAACAGCCTAATGAAGAGACACACAGGGTGAGGTTGGGGAGGGTCCCGAACATGAGAGCATTTGTCCCTGTGGAGTCGGGATGGATCACCCCCACTGTAGACAGATGTGTTCACCAACCTGGAGGCACCCCAAAGCCCACAGTATTGGGATTTCATGGAGGCTCCCTCACATAAGCATGACCGATTATTAACTCCACTTCCAGCCCCTCCTCTCTCTCTAGAGAAGTTGGAGGAGAAAGGGGGGATGGAAATCCCAAGCTTCTAATCACAGCCTGGTCTTTCTGGTGTCCAGCCTGCATCCAAAAGCCACACAGGAGCTCACCCAGAGTCGCCTAGTTAGAACAAAAGAAGCTTCTATTGCTCTTGGCACTTAGGAATTTACCAGTGTTCCAGGAGCGCTGTGTCAGGAACTGTGGGCAGAGACCTATCTATATTTCCTATTATCTCACAATGTTTTTTCCATTTCCCATTACTGTCTCCAGATACTGACTGTCGATACAGCACGTTTGCACCCTTCTCTGCTGTATTAAGCCTGGGTGGGCTTGACTGCTCCCAGAGGCCGCAGATGGGGAAGCGTCCGTAATCTGTAACGCCTGTTCATGAGTATCTGACTACAAATACTCTGCTCCTCAGGCATATGCAGACATGGATAAACTGCAGCCAGCGGCTCAAAATCCGGAAAGAAGGGGCTATTAGAAGCTGAATCCCTATAGAGGATAGAGGGGGGAAGAATTTTCCCTCTATTCTTCTAGGTTCTTCTGGCTGTTCTAAGAGTTAAACTGACATAAGACAGAAAAAAGGAGAAAAAGAAAACAAAGTTTAATAACATGTATGCATGGGAGAAACCTAGGAAAACTGAGTAACTCACCAAAACGGCTGAAGCCGCCACCTTAATTACCAACTCAAGCTGAAGACACAGGGGATGTTGGCGGTGGGGGTTTGGGACTTCCAGGGGCAATTCATGTGGAGATGGAAAAGCAAATGTTTGGTAAATAATTGTTGGCCGTACCTGGCAGAGACTTTGGAGACAGAGAGGACTGTGATCCACCGGGCCTTTCTAGGTTCCTCGCTGTC
>NW_025800075.1:0-1117 GCF_021613505.1 Equus quagga | reverse complement strand
CTGTGTTTCAGATCTCAAGACAAAATCACATGACTTTTCCATAGCCATTATGATGGCTACCATTGAAGAAGAAGAAGAAGAAGAAATAGCAAGTGTTGGCAAGGGTTTTCTTCACATAAGAACACGCGCATTTTGGGCAGGAAAGTAAAAGGGTGCAGCTGCTAAGGAAAGAGTCTGGAGGTCCCTCACACAACTAAAAATAGGGGGCTGGTCGGGTGGAGTAGTGGTTAAGTTTGCACACTCTGCTTCAGTGGCCCGGGGTTTGCAGGTTCAGATTCCAGCCGTGGACCTACACACCTCTCATCAAGCCATGCTGTGGCGGCAACCCACATATAAAATAGAGGAAGATTGGCACAGATGTCAGCTCAGGGCCAATCTTCCTCAGCAAAAATAAAAAATAAAAATAGAATTAGAATATGATCAATCAAGCTTTCCTCTGAGTATATATGCAAAAGAATTTAAAGCAGGGTCTCAAAGACATATTTGCACATGTTGCTACGAACATTCGTAACACCCTTATTCACAATAGCTAAGAGGTAGACGCAACCCAAGTGTCGGAGGACAGATGAATGGATAAACAAAATGTGGTGTCTACATATAATGGAATATTATTCATATTCAGCTTATAAAGTAAGGGAATCCCGTCACATGCTACAATGTGAATGAACCTTGGGGACAAGACACTAAGTTAAGCCAGTCACCAAAAGACAAATATTGTATGATTCCACTTGAATTAAGTATCTAAAGTAGTCAAATTCATAGAAAGAGAGTAAAATGGTGGTTGCCAAAGACTAGGTGGAGGGAGAATAAAATGTTTGATAAAAATCAAATCATCAAACTAACAGTGAGCTGATGATATTGGGAAACATACTATTGTTATCCTCCATACAGGTCCTTTGGGTTGCAAAACCTTCTGTAGCTAATAATGACTGGTAATAAAAAGAGTAGCAATATCTTTCGGTCACTAACCATGGCTAAACAATATGTAAACACAGTTTAGCATATTCAATCATTGTTGCAAATCTATTATATTTCCCATTTTAACAGTTGAGTTAACTAAAGTGCAGAAAGTAAGAAACTTGTTCAGAGGCTGGCCCCGTGGCCGAGTGGTTAAGTT
>NW_025800074.1:0-1317 GCF_021613505.1 Equus quagga | reverse complement strand
ATTATCCTTTATGTGTGGTGAGTTTGTTATATTAAAGTGGTTATAGTGATTTTTGATGTGTTTTTTTCCCATTTAGCCTTTATGGTATAACTGTTTACTTAGTAGGATATAGAGTTGCAATTTTCTGATTCTGTCTGTGTCTTTATCACCAAGCTGAAATCTTGTCAACCTTTTGCTTTTAGTTTCAGGTACAGTGCTCCTTTGAACTTTTCTTGTAAGGGAGGTCTACTGGTGATAAACTCTCTCAGATTTGTTTGTGAAAGCCTTTGTTTCTCCTTTATATCTGAAGGAGAACTTTGCTGGACAGAGTATTTTTGGCTGATAGTGTTTGTCTTTCAATATTTTGAATATATCATTTCACTCTCTCCTAGCCTGTAGAGTTTCTGCTGAAAAATTTGTTGATAGCTTCATGGGGGTTCCCTTTGTAAATTATTTTCATCTCTCTGGCCACCCTCAATATTCTTTCTCATCATTGACTTTTGACAGTTTTAATGTTACATGCCTTGGAGAGGTCTTTTTGCATTGAGATACTTAGGAGTTCTATTTCTTTCATGTACTGGTATATCCGGTTCTTTCCTCAAGATTGGGAAATTCTCAGCTATTGTTTCTTTGACTAAGCTCTCTGCTCCTTTCTCACTCTCTTCTCCTTCTGGGATACCTGTTATCCTTATGTTGCTTTTCCTAATTGAGTCATATATTTCTCATAGAATTTCTTTATTTTTTAAAAAATGTTAGTTCTCTCTCCTCTTCTACCTGAATCATTTCTACGTCTCTATCTTTGAGTTTGCTACTTCTCTCTTTGATATGGGCTGCTCTATTTCCAGTGCTTTCTACTTTATTTTTCATCTCATTTATCATGTTCTTCTCTTGAAATTCTGTTTGTTTGTTTCTTTAAAGTTTCAGTCTCTTTGATGACGTACTCCTTCTCTTCATTAATTTTATTTCTGAGCTCATTGAATTGTCTGAGTTTTCTTGTAGCTCATTGAGTTTCTTCATGACAGCTATTTGAGTTCCCTGTCAGTCAGATGGCAGTCTTCCATGACTTCCAGTTTGATTTCTAGAGACTTCTCATTTCCTTTTTGTTCTGCCTTGTTACTGTAGTTCTTCATGGTGCTTGATGAGTTGATCCTGTGCCAGTGCATTTGTGGCAGTAAACACCTTTCTTATTTGGGTAGGACTTTGGGTACTTTGATTCTAGGCTGCTTCTGCATGTTTTTGAGAGCCTGCACATTTCACCATCCACTGCCACTGCAAAGGCATTGTCAGTACTGTCCCTGTGCTGCTTGTGATTCCAAGGTTGTTGGTGCCTTGATGTTT
>NW_025800073.1:0-1130 GCF_021613505.1 Equus quagga | reverse complement strand
TTAGCCCCTTGGAAATCACCCATGGGAGGCTGTTCCCTAAGGACTCAAATTCGCTACAAACCCAGACAAAGAGGTTTCCATGGCAATCAAACACATAATCAATCTGAAGCAGGTGCTAGAAGAACTCAATAAATATGGAAACTTCTGACTTCCCTTGTCCATGGAGGTCAAACTCCACCCATATGAGCCAGGAGACTGGGTCTTCCTTAAAACTTGGAAAAGCGGTTTGTCCCAAGATCTACTATGTCCTATTTGGGTAGGGCGTCGTTTGGTGTTACTAATCACACACTCTTCCCTAAACTAAGGAGTCGCCCCTTGGATCCACCACACAGGAGTTAAAAGGCACCCACGCCTGAACATCAAGAGAGGTCATCACAGACACTTGATGAATTGGAGTTTTCCTGCAAACCACTCTCTGTTTTGAAACTCTCACTTTGGTGACACTATACAGATTAGTAATGACTCCCTATTCACCCCAGGCTCTTCCCTGGATCCTAACCAACCCCACACCAATTAGGGATGGTGTGCTTTGAAGGGGGTGGCAAGTTCCTGGGCAGCAAGACTAGGTCCATCAGAGAAGGATAGACAACTCAGTTTCTAGACTATAAAGAGCTGGTGGAATCGGGGTCAAGTATGCCCAGATCCTAAACATATACTAAACACATTGAGGGTATAAAATTACAGGTGGTTGTTATGAACAACTTGGGGCTATGCCTGTGGTGAGCCACAAACCTATTTGAGAGTAGCTGGAAATTCAGCTCCTCTTCTCGTCCCTGTGACAATACCCATGCTCAGCAGTCACAGAACATGGACCTTCAACCTGTGCCCCTCAAGAACAAGGCGCAGGGTAAAACCAGAGGAGCGATTTGTGTCACCGACTAGTTACCCCGAGAAACTCAAGGGTGGGTGTGGATATTTTAACGGTTTTTCCAAGTTGTTATTGTTCCTTATGTTAAGGAGATGCAATCACCAAGCTCTCTGAATCAGACAAAGCCTCATCACAAGAGCAATGCCTATGACCTTTGCCTTATTTTTAAGGCTAAGATCTCTCCAGGAGGAGCTTGACCTTATTGCCATAACCTGCAGTGTATGTGGAAGCATGTTTTCAAACTGAGCCTGTGCAAGGAAAT
>NW_025800072.1:0-1890 GCF_021613505.1 Equus quagga | reverse complement strand
TCTGTGGGCCAGGAGGAGAGGCCTCACCAGAAATCAACCCTCCCAGACCTGGATCTGGGACTCCTGGCCTCCAGAAGTGTGAGATGTTGACTGAGGAAAAATTCAGTACACTTCAAATAGCAGATATTTCTTTGGGCAATTAGAATTACAAACTGGGAGACACAGATTCAGGGAGAAACCCAAAGTGTGTTCCACAGAAGACAAAGGAGGCAAGGGCTTATAAAGTCCAAAAGAAAATTATACGGATTGTTTTGCAGAATCTGTGATTGGCACTGGCAACAACTGTTACTTCTTGGCTATATGTGATTAGTTGCTAAGGCCGTCTCTAAGGCAGGAAGTTCTTTTCTATGGGAGTAAGCACCTTTCTTGAAAGGAGGCCAAGATGACAACAGAGAAGCACAGCTCAAAAGTTACATTCCATCTGGGTAGAGACATGGTGTGCCTGCATAAGCCCCATTTCTTTAATGGCCTCCCCCCTCCATTTTAGAATCCTTGGCATATGTTACTCCATTTTGTTCTCATTGTCCACATTTCCCCTTCTGATCAACATCTTTCAGCAGAAACCATTGTGGATCAACTGTGTGATATATTGATATTTCCCCCATTGGCAGGAAATTTCATTCCTGGGAAATCATGTCCCTAGTTTGGGGGGAAGCAAGGTGCTCAGTCATCAGTAGGAGTAATGCAGTCAGAGGCTCTGGCAGCATCTGGGCAATAAGGAGCTGGTCAGGAAATGAGCCTTAGGCACGGTCTCTATCTGGAAAAGTATCAAGTCCTTTGTTGGAGTTCAAGGTTAGTCAATAATCTCAAGTTGCTTAGCAATCATTATTCTTGAGGTAGAGAAAGGCACACAGCATCGAGAAATGCAAATCATTAGTAGCATGAAGGCAAAATAATCACACAAAGCAAAACAAAAATCATTAATATAACTTGGAGCAGATCCAAGTGTGTAATACCATAAGAAGCTTAAATACAAGTACATTTAGCAAAATTCTAATAATAATCATGAACAATATTTTAAGTCTTGATCTAATCCAAGCACCCACACTTGAGGCAAGCAGCTGAAAACATCAATAGGGAGCCAGAGGGTGTCATTAAGAGACATTGGACAGCAGAACTTCTGGAGTACTTTTATAGTTATTCCAAGTTCTAACTCACCCTCACCAGGAGAGTTGATGCAGGTACAGCAAGAGCTCTTGGCTATAGCACAGATGCCACCCTGTTCTACAAGGAGATAATCGAGTGCCATTTGATTATCTAATTCCCCTCCCTGGGGAATTCAGTGATCACTATTTAATGAAGCCTCAAGTGGTAGAATTTTCCAGTTTAGCTATGGTTAGGGATACATTTTCCATTAATATGTCATTAAGGACAACATCAATCCAAGGGACAAATCCTCAGCAATGGTAATCAATGGAGAGTAGATGGGGTGTAAAAGTGAGTCTCCAGGTCTGACCTAGACCTCTGAGACTGTGGTTGGGTTTCTTCTGTAACAAGAACTTGAAATGGAATATTATAGTGTCCTAAAAGACATTGTCCTGCTGTATGCCAGTTTTCTAGACATTCGTAAACTCATGGTTCCCCATAGTAATCACACACAAAGGTGTACCCAAAAGGGGCACACAAAATGCAGTGCCTTCTAGTTCTGTAGCAGTGTCAGTGGTCAGGAGCACGTGGTAAGGTCCTTTCCAATGGGGCTCCAGGGCCTTAACCCATCCAGAAAACACATGCAGTGCCAAGAACATACCAATGAGCCATAGGAAGTGGCAGTTGAATCAAGTCCAGCTGCAGGTGCTCAAAGGACCCAGCAGGAGGAGTTCTGCTTTTTCCTATAGTGAGTGAAGGCATGTAAAAACTGAAAAATGGGATTTACCAGAGAACTGGGAAGAG
>NW_025800071.1:0-1041 GCF_021613505.1 Equus quagga | reverse complement strand
TACATCTTATTAATATTTACACATTTAAAATAAAATGTAATAACCTGCGATCATCACATATATAGGAAATATACATCAGCAATCCTTTCAAATCCCTGGTTGCCTTTTCCTACTTTTCCCAGAGAGCTACATTTTTTAATTTGTTTTAGTCAATCCTTTGGTTTCTTTATAACCTTATCATAAGTGTTTGTATCTTCAAATATGTGTGTGTCTCTTTTGAGCTTTATATTCAAAGAATCACACTGAAAATCTTCTTTTGTCTTTTCTTTTCTTGCCTTTTGTCCTGGGATACGCTGATGTGCTGATGTTTATAAATCACTTAGGATAATAACTTCTGTATCATTTTACGATGTTGAAACACAGTCTACTCAGGTCTTTTTCCTCTAATTTGCTGCAATTACAAATAAGAGTTCAATGAGTGTATCTGGACAAGTCTCCTTGTGAAAGTAGAAATTGTTTTACAGTGAACACTTAAGACAAAAATAAATGATTGTAGAACCTTTCCAAGGTAATTCCTGATTATTCTTCAGTGATTGCACAGATTTATGCTTCTCCCCCCAACGCATCCGAGTTCACTGTGCATCACATCATTGCCCAAACCTGGTCTGCTCGCTCACTGAAGTATTTGACAAAAATAGCAAGTGTGGAATACTACCTAATGCTTTCATTTTCATTTCCATAATTGTTAATTATACTCAGTGGTATTTGATATGTTTATTGGTCATCCACAATTTCTGTTACACTATTGTTCATTCCTTTTGCACACTTTTTTTCTAGTGGGTTGTTTGCCTTTGTTTTGATGGTTCCTAAAGATTTCATATATATTTGCTTGCTGATTCAGTCACTCATCTACCTGTCTAGGTGACCTTTCCCTTTGAATGGCTCTTAAGCATCTCTGACATCATAAGTCCAAACCTGTATCCTGATCCCCCATCCCATACTGCCCCAGCACCTCCTTCCTCAGTACTTTTAATGGCAGTGACTTTTTTCAGCCCCTCAAGCCCAAAGCTTTGAGGTCACCCATGAGGGTTCTCACTGCAC
>NW_025800070.1:0-1185 GCF_021613505.1 Equus quagga | reverse complement strand
TCCACAAAGCAGTGTGGACTTGCCTCAGAAATTTAAGATTCCATCTATCATATGATCCTGCTCTTCCTCGGTGGTGTATTTATCCAAAGAACTTGGAAACACCAATTCATAGAGATCCCTGCACTGCTGTGTTCACCACAGCCTTGCTCCTGATATCCAAGACTTGGAAGCTGCCCTGGTGCCCATCAAGGGACCAATGGAGAAGGAAGATGGGCTATAGTGACACAAGGGCATACTACTCAGCTATAAGTAAGGATGTAACAATCCAGCCCTTTGTGACCTCCAGAATGGCTCCTGAGGGTCTTATGGGAAGTGAAACCAGTCACAGGGAGAAAGTCAAATCGTGTAGGTTCTCACTTACAAGGAGAACAGAAAAACATGAGCTAATGTACAGATACCATGGGACAGTGGATTGGTGGTTCCCAAGGGGACTGGGGGGCAAAGGGAGGGTGAAAGAGATGATTAGCCACAAGCATGTGGTTCAGGCCTGTAATGAGGCTTCTGGAGGGGAGGATGATATAACCTACACAGAAGTCTAAATCTCTGGGGGTGGAAATCTGAAAGCTACAGAATGTTATAACGCAGGGTTACAACAATAAACTAACATGAAATCCAAAATCCAGAAAGGTGTGCGGACTTACGGAATAAAGCTTTGGAGTCTGAAAGAGATGAGAGAAGATGAACTTCCAAGTATTGACAATCACCTCCAAATGCTTAATAGTGCTAAAGAAAGGTAGACCATTGCAACGAGATTATGAGGAATACTACCAAGAGAACATGTTCCGTGCTAATCTCACTCACCCACAGAAAATGTTCCCGTCCATGATGTTGCTAGTAATTCCATTCACCCATAATCAAAGGAGGATAACATCTTCCCAAGTTCAGGCCAATGATTGGCCCAAAAGTCCAATTCAGGGCCGGCCCTGTGGTGTAGGAGGTAAGTGCCCACGTTCCGCTTGGGCGGCCCGGGCTTCAGTGGTTCGCATCAGGGGTTGGGATCAGATTAGTAGCAAACGGAAATGTAGATTTCACGGTATGGTGCGGACAGAGACCATAAAGAAGTAGAAATTGTGAGGATGTGTTAGCAATATGCACCAGAAAAAGAAACATGAGGGTACTACAATGTGTGAACGCAGCTGGTACACTTGCCAAATGAAGAAGGAAGGAAAACTTTTAACCTGCCAA
>NW_025800069.1:0-1399 GCF_021613505.1 Equus quagga | reverse complement strand
AAAGGGAGCCAGAGGAGACAGTGGACAAAGCAGAGTCTCTCCAAGAAACGGTGCTGGGAAGACTGTACAGCCACATGGAACACAACGAGAGTAGACCAGGATGTGCCACCTGGCACACGCACCACCTGAAATGGATTAAAGCCCTGAATGGCAGACTTGAAACAGTGAAACT
This sequence comes from Equus quagga, assembly GCF_021613505.1. Lineage (NCBI taxonomy): Eukaryota > Metazoa > Chordata > Mammalia > Perissodactyla > Equidae > Equus > Equus quagga. Next base: position 1,227 of record NW_025800069.1, on the reverse strand, counting down.
AGTAGGAGAAGACCTAGGAAGAGTGCTCTTTGCCATCTGTCTGAGCCGCCTATTTGGAAGAAGCCTGTCTGACTAGGCAGGGGCAGCAAAGGAGACAAGAAACAAACGGGACCACCTCAAATGCAGACGCTTCTGCCCCGTCAAGGAAACCATCTACTCAATGCAAAGACAGCACAACAACTGGGAGTGGACGTTTGCAAAGCACACATCGGACAAGGGGTGAAAAGCCCAAAGATACAATCAACAAACACGTCTCCACGAGAAAAAGAACAAGCCAATGAAAACCTGGGCCAAAGATGGACACAGAGATTTCTCCCAAGAAGATCTAAAGAGGGCCAACAGGTGCATGAAAACTTGTTCACCCTCCTTAAGTCTGAGGCCAAGGCAAATCCAAACCGCAATGACATAGCAGCTCACTGTGGTCAGAATGGCTGTAAGGAGGCAGACAGGATACAACAAGTGTCAGAGAGGAGGTGGAGAGAAGGGAAGCCTCCTGCACTGCTGCTGGCAGTGGAAACCTGTGCAGCCACTAGGCCAAGCGGTGTGGAACTGCCTCCGAAATTGAAGAATCCATGTCCCATATGATCCAGCTATTCCTCTGGGGCGTGTTTAGCCAAAGAACTCGGTAACACTCCCGCCTAAAGACATGTGCACCGCTGAGTTCACCACAGCCTTACTCCCGCTCTCCAAGACTTGGAATACGCCCGGGTGCCCAGCAAGGGACGAATGGAGAAGGAACATGGGCTATAGACACACACGGGAGACCACTCAGCGGGAACAAAGTATGCAATCCAGCCATTTGTGACCACCAGAATGGCTGGGAGGGTTTTAGGGGAAGTGAAACAAGCCCCAGGGCCAAAGTCAAATACCATAGGATCTCACTTACAAGGAGAAGAGAAAACAAGCAGTAACCAACAGGGGGCACTGGACATTTGATCGGGGGTGCCCAGTAGCAAAGCGGGGCGGTGGGGCAGGGTGAAAGAGATGATGAGGCACAAGTGTGTGGTGAGGGCCTGTGATTCGGCTTACGCTGGTGAAGAGGATGGAACCTACATGGAAGTCTAAATCGATGAGGATGTAAATCTGAAAGGCATAGGATGTTGTAAGGCAGGGTTATGGCAATAAATCCACCTAAAATCACAAATCCAAAAAGGGGTCCAGAATGACGGCATACAGCTTTGGGGGCTGAAAGAGATTAGAGAAGGTGAACTTCCAGGGATGGAAAAT
>NW_025800068.1:0-1330 GCF_021613505.1 Equus quagga | reverse complement strand
GCATAGGAAAGGAAGCATCAATCATTGTCTACAGTGTCCTCAGGAGAACATTCTTAATTTTGGATTATGATTAAGGCAGAAGGACAATGTAGGTCTGATAAGCCCCAAGTCCAGCCTCTGGTTTCAAATCAAGTTTCAAGCTTGCATCAGCATGGCCTCCCCATACACTTGAGTAGATTACAATGTTCTCCACTCAGCGTTTGTCCCCCTATTATTGCTTCCTCACAATGACTTCTTTCTTACCCCTTTAATCAGCGTGTATTATATCTCTTCAAGTTTCAGTGCCTGGTTTCTGTTTTAAAATTCTCTTCTGGGTATCTCTAACTTGAGTATCGTAGCCTAGAACAATCCTCAGACTATAACCATGAGGCCATCTTGGGTGAAATGTTCACTGTGATGTCATAAACTCCCTCAAACTTCTAAGTTCTCCCAGCATCTTCTATGCACATGACTACTCTCCCTTTCCAGCTTGAATACTTTTCCATTTCCTGAAATTCTTGTGGGTTTCTCACTTTATCCTTGAACTTTTAAATATCTACTACATTCTCTCTAGACATGGTTTCTTTACTTTAAGTTTATCCTGAGTTTTATCTGTTACATTTTGTGAATATGGCCAAATGTGTAGACTTTCCCCAGTGAAAGTCCTGGAGTCCATCCAAAGTTGAAGTTGCCCACTCAAGCCTCTGATGTGCAATGATCGTGTCATCTCATGCAGTCCGCCAATTCTACCTATGCAGGTCACATCACTTCCTTCAGTCTGTATTTAGGGAAGTGTACCAGATGTGTGATAGATTGCAATATTTTCATGTTTTTTTCTATTGCCTATCTCTAATGTATGCTCACAATTTCAACTTCTTTGTGATCTCTGTCTGCACCATACCATGAAATCTATCTTTCCCAACGTTACTAATCTGATCAGCACCAGTGATGCGAATCCATGAATCCCAGGCCACCCAATAGGAATGTGGGCACTTACACTCCTGAACACATGGCTGGCCCTGAACTTTACTTGTGGACCAATATTTTTCCTGAACTTGGGAAGAAGATGGCCTGCTGTGATTATTCGTGAATGTAATTACTCGTAACATCATAGACGGTAACATTTTCCCTTGGTTCATCTGTTTAGCATGGAACACATTCTCTTCATAGTATTCCCCATAATCTATTTGCAATGGTCTACTTTCTGTAGCATCATTAAGCATTTGGAGGAGATTCACAGTCCTTGGAAGTTAATCTTCTCTAATCTCTTTCAGCCTCAAATCCTTTATGCCCCAAATCAGCACGCCTTTTTGGATTTTTTCATTCCCTCTGGGAATCACCAATCCAAAGT
>NW_025800067.1:0-1516 GCF_021613505.1 Equus quagga | reverse complement strand
GAACAAGTGAAACACTCTATAGAAATATAGTAAGCCAGTATCTAGACGTAATCTAGTGGAACACTCAAGGATCAGGAGTAAAGTTCGAAACTTCCCAAATCCAGAGATGAGACAGAAAAGTATCTTACCTGGAGCGGAGTTCATCATATTTCTCTAATATGTCTCGGAAACATAATGTCCGTGAAGGCGGTTGCCAGCACAACCTCGAATATGGAGTTTCTGATCTCAGAATGTCAAAGCAACCAAGACGACCACGTGTTCTCAGGGCTCAGTGTCACCTCGGCCAGGATAGCAGTTTCCTACAGGTGACGGATGGAAATTCCAAGACAGCACTCAACAATCACGAAAAGACTCAGACTTCGGCATACAGAACATATGGTGATTAGAGAAATACAAAAGTCATAGCTTGCCATGAAGGAGAACGGACTGATAAGCCTACCAAAGAGAGATAGGTCAGAAAGACCGTAATGATTAGACTTTGGAAAAGAGAAAAAACTCCCTGAAAATGGAAGGCCAATAGAAATCACATCTGAATAATCCACAGTGAAAGACTTCAGTCTTTAGACAGACTCTGAGTGGACATTTGAAAGTCCGAGAAAGTCACAACGCCAAAAACTGCAGCGAAGGTCAAACCTGGACTAACTGGGAAGGGTGAGTTATGGGACTGCTCCACGCGGGCTCTGAAAGCCTGAATCCACGAAGCTAGACAGGACAGCAGACACACGATTCTGACAAATCCTCCGACGTCACAGAGGGCCAGAAAAAGAAGCTGGCCTCATCTACACAGGGCCAGACGTGGGCTCAAGTAGCATATTCAAGTCACGTCCCACTCAAATGCAGGTTGCCAATGAAACACGAAATGGGACAGCCAGTGGGGAAGTGGTGAAGTCCGCGCATTTTGGTGCGGGAGCCCGGCTTCAGCCACATGGAATCCTGCAGGTGAGCATCCTCACGGCTCGTCCAGCCATTCTGGGGTAGATGTGTGAGGTAGTGTAGAGGTAGATGGGAAGCAACATTAGACAGCTCCACTCTTCCACAGCAAATACAGCAGCATGGCTCACAGATGTAAGCGCAGCCATAAACTTCTGCCAAAACAAAGCCAATCGAAAGTTGCAAAGAATTGAAAAATTGAACCTCAAAAAAGAAAGCATGCCAGTAAGAAGTAAAAGATATCTAGCAATAACCTTGGAGAAACAGGAGAAAGCTATGGAAACCGAAATCCAGCAAAGATTCTGGGGAAGAAACTCCAGAAGACACAAGGAGATGGAAGGCTCTTCCGTGTTCTTCGAATGGAAGAACTAACACACTTGAAGCGTCCATACCGCATAAAGCCATCTCTGGATTCCATGCAGTCCCAGTCAAAGTCACAGCACTATTTCCCACAGAAATGGAAGAGAGAATCCTAGAGTTTCTATCCAGCAACAAAGGACACTGAATAGCCAAAGGAATACTGAGGAAAACGGTCAAATCAGCAGGCATCACACTTATTGATTTCCAGATATAGGACGAAGTGCTA
>NW_025800066.1:0-1038 GCF_021613505.1 Equus quagga | reverse complement strand
TTCCTTCACTGGGCAGAAGCGTCCGCATTTGACGTGGTCCCGTTGGTTTCTTGTTTACTTGGTTGCCCTTGCCCAGTCGGACTTGCTTCTTCCAAACAGACAGCTCAGACAGATTGCAAAGAGCACTCTGCCTAGGTCTTCTCCTACAAGGTTCACGGTTTCAAGTCTGCGTTTCAAGGCTTTAATCCATTTCAGGTGGTGTGTGTGCCAGGTGTAACATCATGGTGTACTCTCGTTGTGTTCCATGTGGCTGTGCATGCTTCCCAGCACCGTTTATTGTAGAGATTCTCCTTTCTCCGCTGTCTCCTCTTTGCTCCCTGGTCGAAAATGGGCTGTCCATGTACGTTTGAGTTGGGCTCTGGGCTCTCGATTCTGTTGCATGGGTCTGTGTGCCTGTTTTTGGGCCCAGACTGTGCCATCTCGGTACCTAGTGCTTCGTCCTATATGTTGAAATCGGAAAGTGTGCCACGTCCTGCTTTTTTCGTTTTCCTGAGGATTCCTTTGCCTAGTCAGGGTCTCTTGTTGCTGGCTAGAAACTTTAGGATTCCCTTTTCTGTCTCTGTGGGAAACATTGCTGCAACTTTGACTGGGATAGCATGGAATCCAGAGATTCCTTTCTCTGGTATGGACGTTTCAAGTGTGTTAATGCTTCCACTCCTAGATCCTGGAATCTCCTTCTTTCTCCTTGTGTCTTCTTGAATTTCTTTCCCCCAACGTTTGTTAGTTTTCCATTGACATGGCTTTCACCTGTTTTGCTAAGTTTCTTCCTTGAGATGATATCCTTCTCACTGGCATGCAGTTTTTCATTTTTTCTTTTCAGCTTCAGTTTTTCTATTCTTTGCAACTTTGAATCAGTTTCGCTTTGGCAGAAGTGCATCACTGAGCTCACATCTGCTGGCAATGCTCCTGTATTTGCTGTGGAAGTCTGGCCCTGTCTAACGTCCCTTCCCATCTGCCTCTACACTACCTCAGACGCCTGCCCCAGAATGACTGAAGCAGTGGTGTGCAGGCTCACTCAAGGGTCCACCCGGCCCACCC
>NW_025800065.1:0-1766 GCF_021613505.1 Equus quagga | reverse complement strand
GGGAGAAAGTCAAATACTGTCGGATCTCACTTACAAGGAGAAGAAAAAACGAGCACTAACCAAAAGGTGGCACGGGTCATTTGATTGTTGGTTCCCAGAGGCAAAGCGCAGGGGTGGGGAAGGGTGAAAGAGATGATGAGGCACAAGTGTGTGATGAGGGCCTGTGATTCGGCTTACGCTGGTGAAGATGATGTAACCTACACAGATGGTTAAATCCATGAGGATGCAAATCTGAAAGATATAGGATGTTCTAATGCAGGGTATGGCAATAAATTCACAGAAAATTAAAAATCCAAAAAGGGGTACAGAATGACGGTATAAAGCTGTGGGGGTTGAAAGAGATTAGGGAAGGTGAACTTCCAAGGATGGAAAATCACCCCAAAATGCTTAATGATGCCACGGAAAGGTAGACCTTTCAAAATAGATGAAGACGAATACTACCCTGAAACCATCATCCATGCTCTACCCATGTACCAAGGGAAAATGTTACCGTCCATGATGTTACTACTAATCACCTTCAACAATAATACAAACAGGCCCACGTCGTCCCAAGATCAGGTAAAATGTTGATCCAAAAGTACAATTAAGGGCCGGTCATTGGTGGAGCGGGTAGGTGCCCACGTTCCGCTTGGGCGGCCTGAGTCTCACTGTTTCACATCACGGGTGCACATCACATTAGCAGTGTTAGGAAATATAGATTTCATAGTACGATGCGGACTGGGATGATAAGTAGCAATTGTGAGGATACGTTAATAATATGCACCAGGAAAAGTACGATGAGAATATTACAATCGATGAAGGCATCTAGTACAATTCCCCAAAGGAAGTGGGAAGGAAAACATGTGACCTGCCAAGGTGGAATTGGCAGAGTGCTAGGAGATGACACGATCATTGCACATCAGATAGCCTGGGCAACTTCAACTGGGGAGGGAGTCCAGCACTTTCTCTGGGGAAGGTCCACACACTTGGCCATCTACCCAAGATATAAGAGATACAATCCAGGATAATCTTACAGGAAAGAAAACAGTGTCTAGAGAGAATGTAGCAGCCTTTTCAAAGTTCGAGGAGAATGTTAGAAACCGACAAGAAATCCAGAAAAAGGACAACTATCCTACCTGGAAAGGGTGACAAGCCAGTGTGGTCTGAGATGGCTCTGAGGATCTGTGTGCATGGAGGTTGTCAGGACAACTTCGAATTTTGAGGTTGTTTATGACATCACGGTGAACCTGTCCCCCAGGATGTCCGCATGGTTACAGTCTGAGGATTGGCCGAGGCTAGGCTATTAAAGGGAGAGATACCCAGAAACAGCTTTGACAAACAGAAAGCGGGCTCAGAAACTGGAAGAGATAAAACAGAGTCTGAATCAAGGGATAAGGCAGGAATCCTTGGCCAGAAGCGAGAATAGAGGGACAAGCACTGAGAGGAGAACATTATCATCTATTCAAGCCTATGGGCAGGCCATGCTGACTCAAGCTTGCAACTTGATTGGAAACAAGAGGCTGGACTTGGGGCTCATCAGAACTACAGTGTGCTTCTGCCTTAAGCATAATGCAAAGTCACCAATGACGTCTTGAGGACATTGAAGAGAAGAATCAATGCCTCCATTCCTAGGCCCCTAGCATGCTTTGAAGATCAATCTCACTTTCCATAGCTCAGGTGACATGGGGGCCCACTGGGTACATGATAATGTGTCCCAAGAGATTTCTTGGAAGCCTTGAGGGAATGGAGCCCTGTCACGCTTGGGGTATGTCTCTTTGAGTGGAAGG
>NW_025800064.1:0-1548 GCF_021613505.1 Equus quagga | reverse complement strand
ACCAGAATGGCTGTGAGGGTTTTAGGGAAGTGAAACAAGCCCCAGGGAGAAAGGCAAGTACCGTAGGACCTCACTTAAGAGGAGAAGAAAAATCAAGCGGTCAGGAACAGGTTGCACGGGACATTTTATTGGGGGTTCCCAGAGACAAAGCGGGGAGGTGTGAGAGGGTGAAACAGATGATGAGGCACAAGTGTGGGGTGAGGGCCTGCTATGAGGCTTACGCAGGGGAAGATGATGTAAGCTACACGGAAGTCTACCTCGATGAGGATGCAAATCGGAAAGATATAGGATGTTCTAATGCAGGGTTGCGGCAATAAATTCACCTAAAAGCAAAAAATCCAAAATGGGGTCCAGAATGACGGCATAAAGCATTGGGGCTGAAAGAGATTAGAGAAGGTGAACTTCCAAGGCTGGAAAATCACCTCAAAATTCGTACTGATGCTACAGAAAGGTAGAACATTCCAAATAGATGAAGAGGAATACTACCCACAGAACATGCTGAGTGCTAAACCCATGCACCAACGGAAAAGGTTACCGTCCAGGATGTTACTACTAATCACCTTCACGAATAATCCAAACAGGCCCACGTGTTCCCAAGCTCAGGCAAAAGGTTGGTCCAAAAGTCCAATTCAGTGCCGGCCCTGTGGGGGAGCGGGTAAGTGCCCACGTTCCGCTTGGCCGGCCCAGGCCTCACTGTTTCACATCACGGGTGCAGATGACTTTAGCAGTGCTAGGAAATATAGATTTCATGGTCCGGTGCGGACAGGGATCATAAACTAAGTAGCAATGGTGAGGTCACCTTATCAATACGCACCAGAAAAAGAACCGCGAGGCTTTTACAATCCATGAACGCATCTGGTACACTTCCCCAAAGGAAGCAGGAAGGAAAACATGGGACCTGCCAAGGTGGAATCGGCAGAGTGCTAGGAGATGACACGATCATTGCGCATCAGAGGATTGCCCGGGCAACTTCAACTTGGGAGGGACTGCATGACTTTCTCTGGGGAACGGCCACCCACTTGGCCGTCTACATAAAATGTAAGAGGTAAAACCCAGGATAATCTTATAGGACAGAAACCAGTGTCTAGAGAGAATGTAGCAGGCCTTCCAAAGTTCGAGGAGAAAGTCAGAAAGTGACAAGAAATCGAGAAAAAGGAAAACTATCCTACCTGGAAAGGGTGAGGAGTCGGACTGGCCTGAGATGGCTCTGAAACTCTGTGTGCACGCAGGTTCTCAGGACAACTTCGAATTTTGAGGTTGTTTATGACATCCCGAGGATCATGTCCGCCAAGATGGCCGCATGGTTACAGACCGAGGATTGGCCTAGGCTAGGCTATTGAAGGGAGGGATACCCAGAAACAGCTTTGAGAAACAGAAAGCGGACACAGAAGCTGGAGGACATAAAACAGACGCTGATTCGAGGGGTAAGAAAGGAATCCTTGGCAAGAAGCGAGAATAGAGGGACAAGCACCGAGAGGAGAACGTTGTCATCTATTCAAGTCTATGGGGAGGCCGTGCTGATTCAATCTTGCAACTTGATTGGAAGCA
>NW_025800063.1:0-2751 GCF_021613505.1 Equus quagga | reverse complement strand
AAACTGGAAAGCCACATGTAAAAGAATGAAAATTGACCATTCTTTTTTACCATTCACCAAAATAAACTCAAAATGGATTAAAGACCTAAAGGTGAGACCTGAAACCATAAGGCTTCTGGAAGAAAACGTAGGCAGTACACTCTTTGACATCAGTATTAAAAGGATCTTTTCGGACACCATGCCTTCTCAGAGAAGGGAAACAATAGAAAGAATAAACAAATGGGACTTCATCAGATTAAAGAGCTTCTTCAAGGCAAATGAAAACAGGATTGAAACAAAAAAACAACCCACTAACTGGGAAAAAATATTTGCAAGTCATATATCTGACAAAGGCTTAATATATAAAGAACTCTCGCAACTCAACCACAAAACATCAAACAACCTAATCAAAAAATGGGCTGGAGACATGAACAGACATTTCTCCAAAGAAGATATACTGATGGCCAATAGGCACATGAAAAGATGCTCATCATCGCTGATCATCAGGGAAATGCAAATCAAAACTACACTAAGATATCACCTTACACCCGTTAGAATGACAAAAATATCTAAAACTAATAGCAACAAATGTTGGAGAGGTTGCGGAGAAAAAGGAACCCTCATACACTGCTGGTGGGAATGCAAACTGGTGCAGCCACTATGGAAAACAGTATGGAGATTCCTCAAAAAACTAAAAATAGAACTACCATACGATCCAGCCATCCCACTACTGGGTATTTATCCAAAGAGCCTGAAGTCAGCAATCCCAAAAGTCCTGTGCACCCCAATGTTTATTGCAGCACTGTTTACAATAGCCAAGACGTGGAAGCAACCTAAGTGCCCATCAACAGACGAATGGATAAAGAAGATGTGGTACATATATACCATGGAATACTACTCAGCTGCAAAACAGAACAAAATCATTCCATTTGCAATAACATGGATGGACCTTGAGAGAATTATGTTAAGTGAAATAAGCCAGCGAGAGAAAGATAATCTGTGTATGACTCCACTCATATGAGGAATTTAAAACTATGGACTAAGAACAGTTTAGTGGATACCAGGGGAAAGGTGGGGTGGGGGGTGGGCACAAAGGGTGAAGTGGTGCACCTACAACATGACTGACAAACATTAATGTACAATTGAAATTTCACAAGATTGTAACCTATCAATAACTCAATAAAAAAAATAATAATATAAAAAAAAAGAAATTGGTCAGAGCTTTGGCCCTCCTGGTCTTTTATTTAAAGACTTAATTTTTTTAGAGAAGTTTTAGGTTCACAACAAAATTGAGAAGATACAGAAGTTTTTCATATACATTCTGCCCCCACACATGCATACCCCATTATCAACATCCCCCTCAAAAGTGGAACATTTGTTATGATTGCTTAACCTACATTGACATATCGTTATCATCCAAAGTCTGTAGTTTTCATTGTGGTTCACTCTTGGTGGTGTAAATTCTGTGGGTTTGGATAAATGTATAATGACATGTATCCACCAATATAGTATCATACAGAGTATTTTCACTGCCCTAAAAATCCTCTGTGCTCCACCTATTCATCCCTCTCCAACCCTTGGCAACCACTGATCTTTAGATGGTCTCCATAGTTTTCCCTTTTCCAGAATGTCATATAGTTGGAATCCTACAGTATGTAGCCTTTTCAGATTGGCTTATTTCACCTAGTGATATGCATTTAAGGTTCCTCAATGTTTTTTCATGGCTTGATAGCTCATTTATTTTCAGTGCTTAATAATATTCCACTTTCTAGATGTAGCATAGTTTATTTATCCATTCATCTACTGAAGGACACCTTGGCTGCTTCCAAGTTTTGGCAATTATGAACAAAGCTACTATAAACATCTCTGTGCAGGTTTTTGTGTGGACATAATTTTTCCCCTCATTTGAGTAGATACCAAAGAGTACAAATGCTAGATCATATGGTAAGAGTATGTTTAGTTTTTTGAGAAACTGCCAAACTGTCTTCCAAAGTGACTATACCGTTTTGCACTCCCACCAGCAATGAATGAGAGTTCCTGTTGCTCCGCATCCTCACCAGCATTTGGTGTTGTCTGTGTTCTGGATTTTGGCCATTCTAATAAGTGTGCAGTAATATCTCGTCGTTTTAATTTGCATTTCCCTTAGGAAATATGATGTACATCGTTTCATATGCTTATTTTCCATCTGTATATCTTCTTTGGTGAGGTATCTGTGCAGATATTTTGCCCATTTTTTCTTTTTCTTATTCTTCAGTTTTAAGAGTTCTTTGATCTACAGTTTCAATCCAATCCCTATCAAAATCCGAATGGCCTCTTTTGCAGAAATAGAAAAGCCAAACCTCAAATTCATATGGAATAGCAGGGGGCCCTGAACAACTAAAACTATTTTTAAAAAGAAGATTTTGAAACTGAATTACAAAGCTACAGTAATCAAAACAATGTGGTACTGGCATAAAGAGAGACATATAGATCAACAGAATAGAATCAAGACTTCAGAAATAAACCCATACATCTATGGCAAACTGACTTTTGACAAGGATGCTAAGTTCATTCAACGGGGAAAGAATAGCTTCTTCAAAAGATAGTATTGGAACTACTGGATTTCCACAGGCAAAAGAATGAAGCTGGACCCCTACCTCACATCAAATACAAAAATTAACTCAAAATGAATCAATAATCTAAATATAAGAGCTAAAATCATAAAATTCTTAGAGGAAAATATAGCGGTAAATCTTCATGACCTTGGATTTGGCAATGGATTCTTAGATATGA
>NW_025800062.1:0-1429 GCF_021613505.1 Equus quagga | reverse complement strand
CAGATAGACAACTCAACGAGTTCAGGAGCTATGTCACAAAAGAGTTCAATACTATAAAGAAGAATCAAACAGAAATACTGGAAATGAAGAACATAATAGAGGAGATTAAGAAAAATCTAGACACACTGAACAGTAGGGCCGATAATATGGAGGAAAGAATCAGCAATTTGGAAGATAGGAATATAGAAATGCTGCAGGCAGAGGAGGACAGAGAACTAAGACTAAAAAGAAATGAAGAAACTCTCCAAGAATTATCTGACGCAATTAGGAGATGCAACCTAAGGAATATAGGTATACCAGAGGGAGAAGAGAGGGAGAAGGGGGCAGAAAGCCTATTCAAAGAAATAATGGCTGAGAACTTCCCAAACCTGGGGAGAGAGAAGGAACTTCATGTGACAGAAGCCAATAGATCTCCAAACTTTATCAATGCAAGTAGACCAACCCCAAGGCATATAGTAGTGAAGCTAGCAAAAGTCAATGACAAGGAGAGGATACTAAGGGCAGCCAGGCAGAAGACATTAACCTACAAAGGAACCCCCATCAGGCTATCAGCAGATTTCTCAGCAGAAACTTTACAGGCTAGAAGAGAGTGGAATGATATATTCAAAAATCTGAAGGACAAAAACCTGCAGCCGAGAATTCTCTACCCAGCGAAAATATCCTTCAAATACTATGGAGAAATAAAAACTTTCCCAGATAAACAAAAATTAACGGAGTTCATTGCCAAAAAACCTCCTCTTCAAGAAATGCTCAGGAAAACCATCATTCCTGAAAAATCAAAAAAAGGAAAGGGGCTACAAAACCAAGAGAAAAGGAGATAAGTAGAAGGACAACAACAGAGAGTAGCAGCTCTCCATCAGAACAGACTAAATCATGGGACGAGAAACAAAGGAAATTGAAGAGAACCGGAAAACAAGACATAAAATGGCAGCAGTAGGCCCCCACATTTCAATAATCACTCTAAATGTAAATGGATTGAACTCTCCAATCAAAAGACACAGAGTGGCAGGATGGATCAAAGAACAAGACCCAACAATATGCTGCCTCCAGGAAACACACCTCAATCCCAAAGACAAACACAGACTCAGAGTGAAAGGATGGAAGACAATACTCCCAGCTAATAATGAACAAAAGAAAGCAGGTGTCGCTATACTAATATCAGACAAAGTCGACTTCAAAGCAAAACAGATAAAGAAAGACAAAGAGGGGCAGTATATAATGATAAAAGGGACTCTCCACCAAGAAGACATAACACTTATAAATATATACGCACCCAACACAGGAGCACCAAAATTTGTAAAGCAACTCTTAACAGAACTAAAAGAAGACATCAACAACAATACAATAATAGTAGGGGACCTCAACACCCTATTAACACCAATGGATAGAACATCCAGACAGAAAATCAACAAGGAAATTATAGAATTAA
>NW_025800061.1:0-1492 GCF_021613505.1 Equus quagga | reverse complement strand
TAAATAACCAGGCAAAGTCTAGAATGTCATCCGATGAAAGGGATATGGAAAGAATAGGCGGTCAGAGTTGAATGACTTGAACTTCAGAAGAATAGTTTTTTCTTTGTTTTTTAATGAGATGAGGTTATAAAATTTTCCTGACAGGTGTGCAAAAACTTGAATAAATAAAAAATAGATATCCAAATCCTGGATGGAAAGTCTTCATCCTCTCCAATCTTTATCCCAATAGGACTTTCTGGACCTTGATGACAAGTTCCTAATTGTCATCTGTGCGAATGTTATGCCAGAAACAGAGAGGTGAATTTTGATGGGAAAATGAGGGGGAAGGAGCTTTGAATAGATACTGCTATGTAATATACAACAGCAAACCGGTGACATAGGAATACACAGATCAATGGAACAGCCTGGAGAGTCTAGAATTAGATCAAAGATAATGATACGGAAGTTTAGAATCGGATAAAAGTGGCATTTCACGTTTGTGGGGAGAATAATTTGCAGATAATTGCTTAATCATTTGGTAAAAAAATGTTAGACTTATGTAGTTGAATACATAAAGGAGGCAAACATTCTTATTAAGTTACAAAAGGAATGGGGCCTGCCCCATGGCCGGGAGGTTAAGTTCGCACACTCTGCTTTGGTGGCCCAGGGTTTCACCAGTTTGAATCCTGGGTGCGGACATGGCACCGCTCATCAGGCCATGCTGAGCCGGCATCCCACATGCCACAACTAGAAGGACCCACAACTAAAAATACACGACTGTGTACCTGGGGGCTTTGGGGAGAAAAAAGGAAAAATAAAATCTTTAAAAAGTACCAGACTATTATGCTGTTATTTAAAATGACGCTTCAGGGGCTGGCCCCGTGGCCGAGTGGTTAAGTTCGCGCACTCCGCAGCAGGCGGCCCAGTGTTTCGTTGGTTCGAATCCTGGGCGCGGACATGGCACTGCTCATCGGACCACGCTGAGGCAGCGTCCCACGTGCCGCAACTGGAAGAACCCACAACGAAGAATACACAACTATGTACCGGGGGGCTTTGGGGAGAAAAAGGAAAAAATAAAATCTTTAAAATGACGCTTCAAAGAAGTTTCCACGCATTGTTCCTATGGCTGTTCCAGGCACAGGCTGTTATCTCTGTGGACTCCACATCTTGGATGTAACAGGCAAGTACATCCCCTCCTTCCCCAGCCTGTAACATTGTAACATTGAAAATGATAACCTAGATTCTAGAAGGTGCATGAAATGGAAATAACTGATGGGAAGGTTCAAGTCATTCTGAACATTTTCAAATGCAGCTTCTCCCCAGTTGAAGGGGGTCCTGAAGACCCCATGTCTGTAAGACGGGCCTGTGGTCATCTGTTTTGATTCGCCTATTGGATCTCCATTTAAAAACCATCCCTTCCAAGTCATGTAGCTTGGAGTGGGATGGGGGGTCAGGAATTCCCTCAGCATCTATCTGGCTCCAAGAGTGGGCACATGACAGGGGCCTGACCTGG
>NW_025800060.1:0-1075 GCF_021613505.1 Equus quagga | reverse complement strand
CCTAGTCCAATGCTAGGACTGGAAACATGCGGCCATCTTGGGTGACACATTCACCGTGATGTCATAAACACCCTCAGAATTCTAAGTTGTCCTGAAAACCTCCATGCACGCAGTGGTTCAGACCCATCTCATACCAGTCTGACTATTCCCCCTTTCCAGGTAGGATAGTTTTCCTTGTTCTGGATTTCTTATCAGTTTCTAACTTTCTCCTCGAACTTTGAAAGGTGTACTATATTCCCTCTAGACACCGGTTTCTTCCCTTAAAGATCATCCCTGGTTTTATCTCTTATCTTTTGTGGATATGGCCAAATGGGTGGACTTTCCTCAGAGAATGTCCTGAAGTCCGTAAGAAGTTGATGCTGTCCAGGCAATCCCCTGATGCACAGTGATCGTGTGATCTCCTAGCGGCATGACAATTCCACCTTGGCATCTCACATGTTTTGTTTCCTTCATCATTTGGGCAAGTGTAGTTGATGCGTTCATAGATTGTAATATTCTCATGGTTCTTTTTCTGGTGAGTATTGATAAGGTCATCTCACACTTTCTACTTCTTTATGATCTCTGTGCCCACGAGACCATGAAATCTGGATTTCCTAATGCTAGTAATCTGATCCACACACGTGATGCTAGCCAATGAAGCCCCGGCCACCGACGCGGAACGTGGGCACTTACCTGCTGCAATACAGGGCAGGCCCTGAATTGGACTTTTGGACCAAACTTTGGCCTGAACTTGGGAAGATGTTGGCCTGCTTGGCTCATGCGTGAAGGGAATCAGTAGTAACAACATGGAAGGTAGCATTTTCCGTTGGTTCATGAGTTTAGCATGGAACATGTTCTCTTCCTAGTATTCCTCTTCATCTCTTTGCAAAGGTCTACATTTCTGTAGAATCATTAAGCATTTTGAGGTGATTACCAATCCTTGGAAGTTCATCTTCTCTAATCTGTTTCAGCCTCCAAAGCTTTAGGCCGTAAATCTGCACCCCTTTTTGGAGTTTTGATTTTATGTGAATTGGTGGCCGTAACCCCTGCATTATAACATCCTATATCTTTCACATTTACATCCTCACAGATTTAA
>NW_025800059.1:0-1611 GCF_021613505.1 Equus quagga | reverse complement strand
TGTGACTGATTTGATGAGTCTGAAGACTTCCTCAAAATTCTCTTTTATTTCAGGAAAAGGCAAAATTTAAAAACCAGTAGATTATGCAGGAAGTAAATTTTTGTGATTTTCACTTTCCAGTAATTGTGCTTTTGCATGTTAGGCATTCTTAGGAAGAGTAGCTAACTTCCTTTGAGTGCTTATGTGACTAAAAGAAAACCCCGATGCGTCCCTGCCCCTCCTTTGTCTGAGCTAATCCTCAGGGCAAGCCCTGTTGAGTAAGAGGTGCTGTATGTTATGTGGAAACTGAGGCACAGAGTGGGGAAGAATGGTACCCAAAGGTTCACAGGTCATTAGTGACGGGACCTAGATTCGAAGATAAGCATTTAGGGTGTTCTGTTAGCCACAGTGCTGTGCTCTTCTCTGAGAGAGGAGATGCTCAGGTGTAGGTCCATCCACAGTCACCCAGAGTCCAGCTGTCTCTTGTGCCTGTCTGCAGACAGAGCTGGGATTCTCTGGAAAGCACTTCTGCAGCCGAATTCCAGATGTCTGCATCTTAGAGGATAGCTCCCGTTGCTGCATTTCGAGGCTGTTTGGGAAGAAAACCCACATCTTCGAAGGCTGTGAAAGACTGTTGCTAATGTCTGCCTACTGCCGTTTGGCATAAAGGTCTCAGCACTTCGGATCACTTCAGAGACAGATATTGATTTTGCAAGCCCTGCTGTGAGCCCACAGCTTCCGAGACCCAGTGACTCAGCCTCCCCTCTCCGCATGGGGCAGCCGAGGCAAGAGAATTGCCCTGGGCTGTGTATTTTTTAAAAATAAGGAGAGAAAAAAAAATCCCTTCAACCTAGGCTATTTGAAGGCAGTGTGAGGGATGGAAGGCAACCCTTCTCCATCATCTTGCTTAGGGATGCTTCTGACCCTCTGCCTCGGTTGCGCCGTGTCTGTGCAGAGAGGGGCTGCTCGCAGACACAATGGTTTATTCAGTGACATCACGGCCACCCTTTTGTTCCTAGCGAAGAATGTTTTTTTGCCCCCTGAGGTTAACAACTACCTTTGGAAAAGTGTTTTCGTGAACAGAACTTTGGCTAAAATTGTAGTGATAACATTACTGCCTCGTTGCAAAGCTCTGACACCAGCACTCCTGCTGCAGAGTTACCTGGCACGGAGTAGAGGAGCATAACAAGCATGCTCATCATGCCCACCAGGAACTTTTATATGTGTTATCTCCCCAAAAACAGTCCTCGTGACCACCCCATGAGAGAGAGGATGCTTTTTTAAAGTAGTTTAATTTGTTTCTCTTTTATTGTGTTAAAAAAAACCCCATGTTATAAAAGGTACCGTCTTAAGCATTTTGAAGTTCAGTAAAGTATATTCACATTGTTGTGAAATAGATCTCCAGAACTTTTTCGTCTTCTAGATGTGAAACTCTACACCCATTAAATTCTATTTTACTCAATAAATCATAGACATCTTTCCATAATAACAGGAGCGAGACTGTTCTTAGCCCCATTTTACACAGGAGGAAACTGAGGTAGGGAAAGGTAAGTCACTTGCCCCGGGGCACCCTGATCCTAACGCGAGTTGGTCTGGATGCCAGTCTCACTATCAAGTCCTGCATTTTGGTCC
>NW_025800058.1:0-1115 GCF_021613505.1 Equus quagga | reverse complement strand
TCACTTAATTGAACTTACTTTAGTCTACTTGAGTAGGCATAAAACTCTTTTCAGAATTTCTACTTCACAAACCTTCTACAACTTTCTTTTTCGTTTTCAGAATGTGTCAACAACTCTTTCTTTTTTCCTTTCTAGTACATTAGGACAAATTTATCTTTTTTCACCCATCAAACAAAAATATTTCCATTCTTTATACCTTTTTTACTGAAAGCATATATTTTAACTTCCCTGAATACAGAGCTCTTTTCCTTATTAATTTCCTGTAGCTTTAATTCCATAAGTTAATTAGAACTTTTAAGCCTTAACAGATCTACTAAACACTAAAAAGTAAGCAATTATGAATTGTCTTTTATATCAGCATTCTAAACACTTCATAGCTTTAGAAACATGCAGCTTTACAATAAAACACAGGCATGCTTTTTGATACACCCACACGCTTTTAGCCTCTTCCATAAGAAGCCCAAAGTAGATAACTTAGATATGTTTATTAATAATGATTCAGTGTTTCATCCTATCCAAAAATGACCCGCATATTCATCTTTTTATCATTTAACTTAACTTTGCAAAAGTCAAGATTGTTACACAGAAAAATTTTGAAGCTGTTTTGTTTCAACAAGTATACTGACCATAAAAGTTATTGTACTCACCTTTATGAGTTTTATGTATTTAAACCATTTATTTCCAACAACCATGTTCAGATTACCTATGGAAACCTCATGAGGAATTAGACAAAACTGGTCATCATTTAAAGCTATTATTTTACTGACAAATTCAAGAAAGTGAACTTATATGACTAGATAACCCAGGCTGAATGCCTGCATCCTATGCAAATACCGACAACTCTGACAAGAAGATAATCTTCAATCAAACCAACAAACTTTAACAAGCTTTCATTTACCAAAGGTTAATTCACATCACGTTAACTTTGAAAGGCACTGAGTTAATTTCTACTACATTTAGAATTTATGTAAGCACTTTCTTTAAGCCAACTAAACAGAGATCTTAATTTTGGCCATACCATCCAGGGGTAAAAATATCACACGTATAATGTACACATAGACACACATAGACAGAGACTGTACAACCATTGTTTTAAAAACTACTGCTGTGAATCA
>NW_025800057.1:0-4375 GCF_021613505.1 Equus quagga | reverse complement strand
TTGAGTTTATTTTGGTGTGTGGTGAAAAAGAATGGTCAATTTTCAATCTTTTGCATGTGGCTGTCCAGTTTTCCCAGCACCATTTGTTGAAGAGACTTTCTTTTCTCCATTGTAGGCCCTCTGCTCCTTTGTCGAAGATTAGCTGTCCATAGATGTGTGGTTTTATCTCTGGGCTTTCAATTCTGTTCCATTGATCTGTGGACCTGTTTTTGTACCAGTACCATGCTGTTTTGATCACTGTAGCTTTGTAGTATGTTTTGAAATTGGGGATTGTGATTCCGCCGGCTTTGTTTTTGCTCAGGATTGCTTTAGCAATTCGCGGTCTTTTGTTGCCCCATATGAATTTTAGGATTGTTTGTTCAACTTCTGTGAAGAATGTTCTTGGGATTCTGATTGGGATAACATTGAATCTGTAGATTGCTTTAGGTAGTATGGACATTTTAACTATGTTTATTCTTCCAATCCATGTGCAAGGAATGTCTTTCCATCTCTTTATGTCATCGTCAATTTCTTTCAAGAAAGTCTTGTAGTTTTCATTGTATAGATCCTTCACTTCCTTGGTTAAGTTTATCCCAAGGTATTTTATTCTTTTTGTTGCGATTGTGAATGGGATTGAGTTCTTGAGTTCTTTTTCTGTTAGTTCATTGTTAGTGTAAAGAAATGCTACTGATTTATGCATGTTAATTTTATACCCTGCTACTTTGCTGTAGTTGTTGATTATTTCTAATAGTTTTTCTATGGATTCTTTGGGGTTTTCTATATATAAGATCATGTCGTCTGCAAACAACGAGAGTTTTACTTCTTCGTTACCTATTTGGATTCCTTTTATTTCTTTTTCCTGCTGAATTGCTCTGGCCAGCACCTCCAGTACTATGTTGAATAGGAGTGGTGAAAGTGGGCACCCTTGTCTTGTTCCTGTCCTCAGAGGGATGGCTTTCAGTTTTTGTCCATTGAGTATGATGTTGGCTGTGGGTCTGTCATATATGGCCTTTATTATGTTGAGGTACTTTCCTTCTATACCCATTTTACTGAGGGTTTTTATCATAAATGGGTGTTGGATCTTGTCCAATGCTTTCTCTGCATCTATTGAGATGATCATGTGGTTTTTGTTTTTCATTTTGTTGATGCAGTGTATCACGTTGATTGACTTGCGGATGTTGAACCATCCCTGTGTCCCTGGTATAAATCCCACTTGATCATGGTGTATAATCTTTTTGATGTATTGCTGTATTCGGTTTGCCAAAATTTTGTTGAGGATTTTTGCATCTATGTTCATCAGTGATATCGGCCTGTAGTTCTCCTTCTTTGTGTTGTCCTTGTCAGGTTTGGGGATCAGAGTGATGTTGGCTTCATAGAATGTGTTAGGGAGTTCTCCATCTTTCTCAATTTTCTGGAACAGTTTGAGGAGAATAGGTATTAAGTCTTCTTTGAATGTTTGGTAGAATTCTCCAGAGAAGCCGTCTGGTCCTGGACTCTTATTTTTGGGGAGGTTTTTGATTGCTGTTTCTATTTCCTTACTTGTGATTGGCCTATTCAGATTCTCCATTTCTTCCTGATTCAGTTTGGGGAGATTGTAGGAGTCTAGGAATTTGTCCATTTCTTCCAGGTTGTTCAATTTGTTGGCATATAGTTTTTCATAGTATTCTCTTATGATCTCTTGTATTTCATTGGTATCTGTTGTGATTTCTCCTCTGTCATTCCTAATTTTATTAATTTGCGATTTCTGTCTTCTTTTCTTGGTGAGTTTGGCTAGGGGTTTGTCAATTTTGTTAATTCTTTCAAAGAACCAACTCTTTGTTTCATTGATCCTTTCTATTGTCTTTTTTGTTTCAATATCGTTTATTTCTGCTCTTATTTTTATTATTTCCCTCCTTCTACTGACTCTGGGCTTTGTTTGTTCTTCTTTTTCTAGTTCTGTTAGGTGTCGTTTGAGGTTGCTTATGTGAGCTTTTTCTTGTTTAGTGAGGTGAGCCTGTATTGCGATGAATTTCCCTCTTAGGACTGCTTTTGCTGCATCCCAAATGATTTGGTACGTCGTGTTCTCATTTTCATTAGTCTCCAGATAAAATTTGATTCCTTCTTTAATTTCTTCAATGATCCATTGTTTGTTGAGAAGCGTGTTGTTTAGTCTCCACATTTTTGCACCTTTCTCTGCTTTTTTCTTGTAGTTGATTTCTAGTTTCATAGCATTATGATCAGAAAAGATGCTTGATATTATTTCAACTCTCTTGTATTTATTGATGTTTGCTTTGGTTCCCAAAATATGGTCAATCCTTGAGAATGTTCCATGTGCACTTGAGAAGAATGTGTAACCTGCTGTTTTTGGATGAAGTGTTCTATATATATCTATTAAGTCCATCTGGTCTAATTTTTCATTTAATTCTATTATTTCCTTGTTGATTTTCTGTCTGGATGTTCTGTCCATTGGTGTTAATGGTGTGTTGAGGTCCCCTACTATTATTGTATTGTTGTTGATGTCTTCTTTTAGTTCTATTAAGAGTTGCTTTACAAATTTTGGTGCTCCTGTGTTGGGTGCGTATATATTTATAAGTGTTATGTCTTCTTGGTGGAGAGTCCCTTTTATCATTATATACTGTCCCTCTTTATCTTTCTTTATCTGTTTTGCTTTGAAATCTACCTTGTCTGATATTAGTATAGCGACACCTGCTTTCTTTTGTTCATTATTAGCTTGGAGTATTGTTCTCCATCCCTTCACTCTGAGTCTGTGTTTGTCTTTGGGGCTGAGGTGTGTTTCCTGGAGGCAGCATATTGTTGGATCTTGTTCTTTGATCCATCCTGCCACTCTGTGTCTTTTGATTGGGGAGTTCAATCCATTTACATTTAGAGTGATTATTGAGATGTGGGGGCCTACCACTACCATTTTGTGTCTTATTTTCCAGTTTTCTTCAATTTCCTTTGTTTCTCGTCCCATGGTTTAATCTGTTCTGATGTAGAGCTGCTACTCTCTGTTGTTGTCCTTCTACTTATCTCCTCTGATCTTGGTTTTGTAGCGCCTTTCGTTTTTTGGATTTTTCAGGAATGAGGGTTTTCCTGAGGATTTCCTGTAGAGGAGGTTTTGTGGCAATGAACTCCCTTAATTTTTGTTTATCTGGGAAAGTTTTTATTTCTCCATCGTATTTGAAGGATATTTTCGCTGGGTAGAGAATTCTTAGCTGTAGATTTTTGTCCTTCAGATTTTTGAATATATCATTCCACTCTCTTCTAGCCTGTAAAGTTTCTGCTGAGAAATCTGCTGATAGCCTTATGGGGGTTCCTTTGTAGGTTAGTTTCTTTTGCCTGGCTGTCCTTAGTATTTTCTCCTTGTCGTTGACTTTTGCTAGCTTCACTACTATATGCCGTAGAGTTGGTCTTCTTGCATTGATAAAGTTTGGAGATCTATTGGCTTCTGTGACCTGAAGATCCATCTCTCTCACCAGATTTGGGAAGTTCTCAGCCATTATTTCTTTGAATAGGCTTTCTGCCCCTTTCTCCTTCTCTTCTCCCTCTGGTATACCTATAATCCTTACGTTGCATCTCCTAATTGTGTCTGATAATTCTCGGAGAGTTTCTTCATTTCTTTTTAGTCTTGCTTCTCTCTCCTCCTCTGCCTGCAGCAATTCTATATTGCCCTCTTCCAAATTGCTAATTCTTTCCTCCATATTATCGGCCCTACTGTTCAGAGCATCTAGATTTTTCTTAATCTCCTCTATTGTGTTCTTCATTTCCAATATTTCTGTTTGGTTCTTCTTTATCGTATCAAACTCTTTTGTGACATAGCTCCTGAACTCGTTGAGTTGTCGGTCAGAATTCTCTCTTAACTCATTGAGTATTTTAATGATGGCTGTTTTGAAGTCATCATCATTTAGGTTATATATCTCATTTTCTTTGGGATTGTTTTCTGTGTATTTGTTACTTTCTTTCTGTTCTGGAGATTTAATGTATTTTTTCATATTGCTTGATGTTGTTGATTTGTGCCTCTGCATGGAGATAGAGTTTAGTTGCTCCTTTCACTTGTTTCAGCTGCTGCAGTGGGGGAGCAGCTGTTTATACTGCACCAACCAGGAACCCTGTCCGCAGTTGCTAACTGGGCCTGGGCCCCTCCTCGTAGTCACAGTGGTCCTTTGGATTCCCTCCTCTGCCGTGGGGGCCATCACAGGGGGGCTTCAGGCTGCTGGTGCCTACTGTTGCAGCCCACCTAGATGTGCTCCCTCCTTGGGGTCTGCAACGGTGTTATGGGCTTTTCCAGCGGCCAGGGGTGGGATCACTTATATTTGTCACTCCGTTGCTGTCGGCACCCACAAAATCTCACTTGTCCTCTATGGGTCGCAGGAGAGCTATTGGCATCTTCTACAGTCTGTGGTTAGTTCCCCTAGCT
>NW_025800056.1:0-1515 GCF_021613505.1 Equus quagga | reverse complement strand
TTTCAAAGGCCGGTCCTGCGACCCGGAGGGGAAACGCCGGAGCTCCGCCCGGGCAGCAGACAGAGCTCTCTGTCTGCCATTGGCGGAGGGGCCACGCTGAGCATTCGCGGCTCCGGCAGAGGCCCGGAGAGAATCCCAGAGGGCTGGGCGACCCCCAGCTGCCGTTGCCCGCCCCGTGGGGCTAGGGATTGCCGGAGATCTCGGAGAGGACCGGGGCGGGGGGAACTTTCAAAAGGCCGGTCCTGCGACCCGGAGGGGAAACGCCGGAGCTCCGCCCGGGCAGCAGACAAAACTCTCTGCCTGCCGTTAGCAGAGGGGCCACGCCCAGCATTCACGGCTCCGGCAGAGGCCCGGAGAGAAGCCCTGAGGGCTGGGCGACCTCCAGCTGCCGTTGCCCACCCCGTGAGGCTAGGGATTGCTGGAGATCTCAGAGAGGACTGGGGCTGGAGAGAGTTCCAGAGACCCAGCTTAGTAGCCTAGGGGGAAACCCTACAGGCTCACAGCAGCCTTAGGGAAAGCCTCTGCACAGCACCAGTAGAAGGCACCCAGCCGCCAGCCACAAGGCTGGAAGACCCCAGGGCAAAAGCAGCATAGCTAGGTGTACTAACCACAGACTGTAGAAGATGCCAATAGCTATCCTGCGACCTATAGAGGACAAGTGAGATTTGGTGGGTGCCGACAGCAACGGAGCGACAAATATAAGTGATCCCACCCCTGGCTGCTGGAAAAGCCCATAACACCGTTGCAGACCCCAAGGAGAGAGCACATCTAGGTGGGCTGCAACAGTAGGCACCTGCAGCCTGAAGCCCCCCTGTGACGGCCCCCACGGCAGAGGAGGGAATCCAAAGGGCCACTGTGGATACGAAGAGGGGCCCAGGCCCAGTTAGCAACTACGGACAGGATTCCTGGTTGGTGAAATATAAACAGCTGCTCCTCCCTCCGCAGCAGCTGAAACAAGTGAAAGGAGCAACTAAACTATATTTCCATGCGGAGGCACAAATCAACAACATCAAGCAATATGAAAAAATACATTAAATCTCCAGAACAGAAAGAAAGCAACAAATACACAGAAAACAATCCCAAAGAAAATGAGATGTATAACCTAAATGACGATGACTTCAAAACAGCCATCATTAAGATTCTCAATGAGTTAAGAGAGAATTCTGACCGACAACTCAACGAGTTCAGGAGCTATGTTACAAAAGAGTTTGATACGATAAAGAAGAACCAAACAGAAATATTGGAAATGAAGAACACAATAGAGGAGATTAAGAAAAATCTAGATGCTCTGAACAGTAGGGCTGATAATATGGAGGAAAGAATTAGCAATTTGGAAGATGGCAATATAGAATTGTTGCAGGCAGAGGAGGAGAGAGAAGCAAGACTTAAAAGAAATGAAGAAACTCTCCGAGAATTATCAGACACAATTAGGAGATGCAACGTAAGGATTATAGGTATACCAGAGGGAGAAGAGAAGGAGAAAGGGGCAGAAAACCTATTCAAAGAAATAATGGC
>NW_025800055.1:0-1493 GCF_021613505.1 Equus quagga | reverse complement strand
TATTTCATTGGTATCTGTTGTGATTTCTCCTCTGTCATTCCTGATTTTATTAATTTGCGCTTTCTCTCTTCTTTTCTTGGTGAGTCTGGCTAGGGGTTTGTCAATTTTGTTAATTCTTTCGAAGAACCAACTCTTTGTTTCATTGATCCTTTCTATTGTCTTTTTTGTTTCAATATCGTTTATTTCTGCTCTTATTTTTATTATTTCCATCCTTCTACTGACTCTGGGTTTTGTTTGTTCTTCTTTTTCTAGTTCTGTTAGGTGTCGTTTGAGGTTGCTTACGTGAGCTTTTTCTTGTTTAGTGAGGTGAGCCTGTATTGCGATGAATTTCCCTCTTAGGACTGCTTTTGCTGCATCCCAAATGATTTGGTATGTCGTGTTCTCATTTTCATTAGTCTCCAGATAAAATTTGATTTCTTCTTTAATTTCTTCAATGATCCATTGTTTGTTGAGAAGCGTGTTGTTTAGTCTCCACATTTTTGCCCCTTTCTCTGCTTTTTTCTTGTAGTTGATTTCTAGTTTAATAGCGTTATGATCAGAAAAGATGCTTGATATTATTTCAACTCTCTTGTATTTATTGATGTTTGCTTTGGTTCCCAAAATATGGTCAATCCTTGAGAATGTTCCATGTGCACTTGAGAAGAATGTGTAACCTGCTGTTTTTGGATGGAGTGTTCTATATATATCTATTAAGTCCATCTGGTCTAATTTTTCATTTAATTCTATTATTTCCTTGTTGATTTTCTGTCTGGATGTTCTGTCCATTGGTGTTAATGGTGTGTTGAGGTCCCCTACTATTATTGTATTGTTGTTGATGTCTTCTTTTAGTTCTATTAAGAGTTGCTTTACAAATTTTGGTGCTCCTGTGTTGGGTGCGTATATATTTATAAGTGTTATGTCTTCTTGGTGGAGAGTCCCTTTTATCATTATATACTGTCCCTCTTTATCTTTCTTTATCTGTTTTGCTTTGAAATCTACCTTGTCTGATATTAGTATAGCGACACCTGCTTTCTTTTGTTCATTATTAGCTTGGAGTATTGTTCTCCATCCCTTCACTCTGAGTCTGTGTTTGTCTTTGGGGCTGAGGTGTGTTTCCTGGAGGCAGCATATTGTTGGATCTTGTTCTTTGATCCATCCTGCCACTCTGTGTCTTTTGATTGGGGAGTTCAATCCATTTACATTTAGAGTGATTATTGAGACGTGGGGGCCTACCACTCCCATTTTGTGTCTTGTTTTCCGGTTTTTTTCAGTTTCCTTTGTTTCTCGTCCCATTGTTTAATCTGTTCTGATGTAGAGCTGCTACTCTCTGTTGTTGTCCTTCTACTTATCTCCTCTGCTCTTGGTTTTGTAGCCCCTTTCCTTTTTTGGATTTTTCAGGAATGAGGGTTTTCCTGAGGATTTCCTGAAGAGGAGGTTTTGTGGCAATGAACTCCCTTAATTTTTGTTTATCTGGGAAAGTTTTTATTTCTCCATCGTATTTGAAGGATATTTTC
>NW_025800054.1:0-3366 GCF_021613505.1 Equus quagga | reverse complement strand
GTGTAACCTGCTGTTTTTGGATGAAGTGTTCTATATATATCTATTAAGTCCATCTGGTCTAATTTTTCATTTAATTCTATTATTTCCTTGTTGATTTTCTGTCTGGATGTTCTGTCCATTGGTGTTAATGGTGTGTTGAGGTCCCCTACTATTATTGTATTGTTGTTGATGTCTTCTTTTAGTTCTATTAAGAGTTGCTTTACAAATTTTGGTGCTCCTGTGTTGGGTGCATATATATTTATAAGTGTTATGTCTTCTTGGTGGAGAGTCCCTTTTATCATTATATACTGTCCCTCTTTATCTTTCTTTATCTGTTTTGCTTTGAAATCTACCTTGTCTGATATTAGTATAGCAACACCTGCTTTCTTTTGTTCATTATTAGCTTGGAGTATTGTTCTCCATCCCTTCACTCTGAGTCTGTGTTTGTCTTTGGGGCTGAGGTGTGTTTCCTGGAGGCAGCATATTGTTGGATCTTGTTCTTTGATCCATCCTGCCACTCTGTGTCTTTTGATTGGGGAGTTCAATCCATTTACATTTAGAGTGATTATTGAGACGTGGGGGCCTACCACTCCCATTTTGTGTCTTGTTTTCCGGTTTTCTTCAGTTTCCTTTGTTTCTCGTCCCATGGTTTAATCTGTTCTGATGTAGAGCTGCTACTCTCTGTTGTTGTCCTTCTACTTATCTCCTCTGCTCTTGGTTTTGTAGCCCCTTTCCTTTTTTGGATTTTTCAGGAATGAGGGTTTTCCTGAGGATTTCCTGAAGAGGAGGTTTTGTGGCAATGAACTCCCTTAATTTTTGTTTATCTGGGAAAGTTTTTATTTCTCCATCGTATTTGAAGGATATTTTCGCTGGGTAGAGAATTCTCGGCTGTAGATTTTTGTCCTTCAGATTTTTGAATATATCATTCCACTCTCTTCTAGCCTGTAAAGTTTCTGCTGAGAAATCTGCTGATAGCCTGATGGGGGTTCCTTTGTAGGTTAGTTTCTTTTGCCTGGCTGTCCTTAATATTTTCTCCTTGTCGTTGACTTTTGCTAGCTTCACTACTATATGCCGTGGAGTTGGTCTTCTTGCATTGATAAAGTTTGGAGATCTATTGGCTTCTGTCACCTGAAGATCCATCTCCCTCACCAGATTTGGGAAGTTCTCAGCCATTATTTCTTTGAATAGGTTTTCTGCCCCTTTCTCCTTCTCTTCTCCCTCTGGTATACCTATAATCCTTACGTTGCATCTCCTAATTGTGTCTGATAATTCTCGGAGAGTTTCTTCATTTCTTTTAAGTCTTGCTTCTCTCTCCTCCTCTGCCTGCAACAATTCTATATTGCCATCTTCCAAATTGCTAATTCTTTCCTCCATATTATCGGCCCTACTGTTCAGAGCATCTAGATTTTTCTTAATCTCCTCTATTGTGTTCTTCATTTCCAATATTTCTGTTTGGTTCTTCTTTATCGTATCAAACTCTTTTGTGACATAGCTCCTGAACTCGTTGAGTTGTCGGTCAGAATTCTCTCTTAACTCATTGAGAATCTTAATGATGGCTGTTTTGAAGTCATCGTCATTTAGGTTATATATCTCATTTTCTTTGGGATTGTTTTCTGTGTATTTGTTGCTTTCTTTCTGTTCTGGAGATTTAATGTATTTTTTCATATTGCTTGATGTTGTTGATTTGTGCCTCCGCATGGAGATAGAGTTTAGTTGCTCCTTTCACTTGTTTCAGCTGCTGCGGTGGGAGGAGCAGCTGTTTATATTTCACCAACCAGGAACCCTGTCCGTAGTTGCTAACTGGGCCTGGGCCCCTCTTCGTAGCCACAGTGGCCCTTTGGATTCCCTCCTCTGCCGTGGGGGCCATCACAGGGGGGCTTCAGGCTGCAGGTGCCTACTGTTGCAGCCCACCTAGATGTGCTCTCTCCTTGGGGTCTGCAACGGTGTTATGGGCTTTTCCAGCGGCCAGGGGTGGGATCACTTATATTTGTCGCTCCATTGCTGTCGGCACCCACCAAATCTCACTTGTCCTCTATGGGTTGCAGGAGAGCTATTGGCATCTTCTACAGTCTGTGGTTAGTACACCTAGCTATGCTGCTTTTGCCCTGGGGTCTTCCAGCCTTGTGGCTGGCGGCTGGGTGCCTTCTACTGGTGCTGTGCAGAGGCTTTCCCTAAGGCTGCTGTGAGCCTGTAGGGTTTCCCCCTAGGCTACTAAGCTGGGTCTCTGGAACTCTCTCCAGCCCCAGTCCTCTCTGAGATCTCCGGCAATCCCTAGCCTCACGGGGCGGGCAACGGCAGCTGGGGGTCGCCCCGCCCTCTGGGATTCTCTCCGGGCCTCTCCCGGAGCCGTGAATGCTCAGCGTGGCCCCTCTGCTAACGGCAGACAGAGAGTTTTGTCTGCTGCCTGGCGGAGCTCCGGCACTTCCCCTCCGGGTCGCAGGACCGGCCTTTGAAAATTCCCCCGGCCCCGGTCCTCTCCGAGATCTCCGGCAATCCCTAGTCCCACGGGGCGGGCAACGGCAGCTGGGAGATCTCCGTGCCCTCCGTGTCTCTCTCTGGGACCCTCCGGGCGCCCCGAGCACCAGGCTGGGTCTCCCCGCCAATGGCGGGGAGAGACTCTCCCCGCGGGCTCAGGTGTGCAACTCCAAAGTTTCCCTCTGCGTTTAGGAGTAATTGCAGGGGGTTTAGGTAGGGTTCTGGTCACCTGTTTCCACCGTCGCTCCTCTGTTGTGTTCTCGCTCCTGCCCTAGATGTGTGTGGATCCTCTGGGGGCGTCCGTTGGAAGAAAGCCGCTTGCGGGTACTAGGCTGCCCGTCGGGGTCGGAGAGTTTTCACCTATTTCCACATCCTCCCGGAGGAAAGTCCATCCGCCTTCCGATGTATAGTCGCGTGGGTGTCTCAGACGTCCTGAGATGCTGTCTGGATATCCTTTGTCAAGCGATAAGTGTCCAAATAATTGTAGACTCGAAGGGCGAGAGACAAAGAGGACTACTCACGGCGCCATCTTCTTCTTCCATCCTCCTCTCTGACTTTTAAGCTGAACTAACTACAGGAACTCTGCCAGAACATAGCATAGATGACAAACTTAAATTGGAATTATTTTCATGTATTTTTAAGTTATTTCCTAGGAACCAGAGAAACGAGACCTTATAAATTGGGGCAGCTGGCATGATTGCTAAAAATCCATTTCTATCTAATTGAGTTCATAAACATTAATTTTGCCTGTTCCTGATCTATTTTTGATGTCTTTTAAAGTTAGAAAAGTGCTTCATGTTGCTCACAATTTAGGAATTACTGACTCCCTTGGATGAATCCAGAATATTATTTCAGCCATTAGAACGTTTTCTTTGGAGTAGAGAAGTGTGCACGTGTGCACGTGTGTATGTT
>NW_025800053.1:0-1498 GCF_021613505.1 Equus quagga | reverse complement strand
CAGTTCTCTATCAGGACAGGATAGCAACCAATTATAATATTGAAGATAAAGGAAAGGAACACATCAAAAATAACCGTAATCTCATCATTTTAACCACAAACTCACATCAAAAAACGGAAGTTACGACAAAAGTAACTTAGAAGGGGATGAAGAAAGGAATGGAACCTGCTTTAGACTAAGGAAAGAAGAGGCCATCAGGAAATGGACTATCTCATCTATGAGATTTTTTAGATAAACCTCATGGCGACCACTAAACAAACAATCAGAACAGAGACACAAAGGATACATACGGAGAAAATCATTCTAGAGAACTACCAAACTAAACTGGCAGTCCGAAATACAAAGGACAAAAAACAAGGGAAATACAGAACGACCAGAAAACAAGTGATAAAATGGCAGCAGTAAAGACCTCACAGATCAATCATCACTCTAAATGTAAATGGATTGAATTCTCCAATCAAAAAAGAGAGAGTGTAGGCCTGGGCCAGTGGCTCAGCAGTTAAGTGCACATGTTCTGCTTTGGCGGTCCGGGGTGCGCCAGTTAGGATCCCAGGTGTGGACATGGCACAGCTTGGCAAGCCATGCTGTGGTAGGTGTCCCACATATAAAGTAGAGGAAGATGGGCATGGATGTTGGCTCAGGGCCAGTCTTCCTCAGCAAAAAGAGGAGGATTGGCAGCAGATGTTAGCTCAGGGCTAATCTTCCTCAAAAAAAAAAAAAAAAAGAGAGAGAGAGAGAGAGAGTGGTGGGATGGATTA
The DNA here is from genome assembly GCF_021613505.1 of Equus quagga. Classification (NCBI taxonomy): domain Eukaryota; kingdom Metazoa; phylum Chordata; class Mammalia; order Perissodactyla; family Equidae; genus Equus; species Equus quagga. The sequence continues at coordinate 740 of NW_025800053.1, read as the reverse complement.
AAAAATAAGCCCCAACATTATGCTGCCTCCAGGAAACAGATCTCAGCTCTAAAGACAAACAAAGGCTCAGAGTGAACTGATGGAAGATGAGACTCCAAGCTAATGGCAAACAAAAGAAGCAGGTGTTGCCGTCCTTAGACAAAACCGACTTCAAGATTAAACAAGCAATGGAGTGACAGCAGCATCATGGTGGAGTGAGCTTGCCCAGCACTCTCTCCCCTCCAAGATACAACAAAAAGGAGCAACCCTATTCCAAAAGAAAATACCCTAAAAGCACAAAAATCCTCGGAGAGTGACGGCAGCCACACGACAGAGGGTGGAGAGGCTGGAGCCCTGCCTCAGAGGAGCTGGCACAGGGTGAAAGAGAACTCTGCTCCCTCCCCTAAAGACTGTGGTCACTGCCAGGGAGGCTCCATGACAGAAGGAGTGGGGGAGGGGTTGCGCATCTGTGGAATCACCCAGGACTCCCTAGGGCCCTTGCGACCTAAAGGGAAGCCCTTTAACAGGGCAAAAGCTTTCACTCAGGGGTGACCTCATCAAGCCAAGACCACAGGAGCCCAGAGCTGATCGGGAAACCCGGGACTGCACGCAGGAGAAAGTGCCCCTCCCCTGACCCGCACTGCGCTGGGCCATCTCAGCTGAAGGTGGAGGGCTCAGAATACACGGCTCTCGACCCCCATCCATTGGCAACATGCTGTAACTGCAACAGAATACTATCACAATGGGAAAAAGACTCATCC
>NW_025800052.1:0-1043 GCF_021613505.1 Equus quagga | reverse complement strand
CCCTCCATGCAGTGCGAGTGTAGACTACACCATGACCCTCCAACACGTAGGATCAGAGCCCACGGATGGTCCCTCTGGTTATAGGACCACCGCTCTGTGATCCTATAAGGATGGATCCACATCGTGACCCATTCGTCCAAACCCACAGGCCGTCCGACCCCAAGAGCGGACCCTCAGCGACCCCGTGGACTCTGCTCAACGATTGTGGGTCAACGTTGACTCATTGGTGACGCTGGAGGCTCCACACCCACGGGAGTCGCTCACCCCGGGGCCGACTGTGTGCAAGGGGAAGTGGGCGCCCCGAATTCCCCGGACTTTCCACTCCACGTTCCTGGGATCCTAAAAATAAACTCGATTCAGATTTTTTTCAAAAAACAAAAAAAGTTACAGACGGGAGCCCAGCGCCGTCTTCAGAAGGAGGACACCAGGCGCTCAGATCGGGTCTGGGTGTGGGGTGACCTCTCGGGGTCTGCACCCCACTCCCCTAACGGGGTCTTGGGTGGTGTGGGCCCCTCTGTGGAGACTCGTCGGGCGGGTTTCTGGCGCTGAGCGTTTGCAGCCTCCTCTCCCCGTGGGCCCCTCTGCGCTCCCTCCACCTTCCTTGTGATCCTGGAAATTCCCGTCCATGCAGCGCGGGGCGTCTCTGAGCTTCCTCCTCCCTCAGGGGCGGGACCATGATTTCTCTACTTTCTGTGGTTTTATGGAGTCGATGCCTCTAAGGGCGGCCGTGCTTTTCCTGGGGGCGTGAGTTTCCTCGGGGCGGCGGGAGGGGGACCCCACGTGTCCTTCTCTCCATCCTGCCTCCCTCCTTCCATTGTTCCAGCCTTCCTTCCACCCATCTTTCCAGAAATTTCCATCCATCCATCCATCCATCCATCTATCCATCTATCCATCTATCCATCCATCTATCCATCCATCTATCCATCCATCCATCCATCTATCCATCCATCTATCCATCCATCCATCTATCCATCCATCCATCCATCCATCCATCTATCCATCCATCTATCCATCCATCCATCCATCCATCCATCCATCCATCC
>NW_025800051.1:0-6228 GCF_021613505.1 Equus quagga | reverse complement strand
TGTAAAAAGACCTACTGCAAGACACATAGTAGTAAAGCACACAAAAATAAATGACACAGAAAAAATACTAAGGGCAGCAAGGCAGATGAAAATGACCTACAAAGACTCTCTATCAGTCTTTCAGCAGATTTCTCTGCAGAAACCTGGCAAGCTTGGAGAGATTGGAATAACCTATTTAAAACTTGAAAAGACAAGAATCTTCAGCCAAGAATATCTATCCAGCAAAAATATCCTTCAGATATGAGGGAGAAATTAAATCTTTCCCAGAAAAACAAAAGCAAAGGGGCTTTGTAACCATGAGACCCCACCCCCGCCCTCATACCTGAAAAAAGAAAAAAAGTGAGAAAGCGGTCACAAAACATAGAGTAAGGAGATAAATAGGTAGACAGAATCAGAATAGGATAGCAAATATTCAGCTATAGCATTAGGCTAAAGGGAAGGAAAACACCAACCACAAGACAATCTTGTCACTTTAAGCACAAATTCACAACACAAGTTGGAATAAAATATGAGAAAAATAACTTAAGAGGGGAGGAGGAAAGGGACTGAATTGGTTTAGACTAAGGCAATAAGAAGTGATCAGAAAATGGAGTATATTATACATGAGATTCTGAATACAAACCTCAGGGTAACCACTAAACCAAAAAGCAGAACAGAGACACAAAAAAGAAATAAGGAGAAAACAAAGAAACACATCGTAATAAACTTCATAGTTCAATGGGTAGACCAAAACACACAAGATGAGAAATAAAGGAAATGCAGAAAAACCAGAAAATGAATGATATAATGACAGTATTAAGCCCTCATACATCCATAATCACCCTAAAAGTAAAGGGATGGAATTCTCCAATAAAAAGACACAGAGTGGCAAGATGGATTAAAGAACAAGACCCAACAATTTGGTGTCTCCAGAAAACACATCTCAACTCCAATGACAGACACAGGCTCAGAGTGAAGGGTGGAAGACGATACTCCAAGCTAATGGCAAACAAAAGAAAGCAGGTGTCGCAATAGTCATATCAGACAAAGTAGACTTCAAGATAAGACAGGTAAAGAGAGACAAACAGGGGCAGTATACAATGATCAAAGGAACACTCCATCAAGAAGAAATAATGCTTGTAAATATCTATGCACCCAACACAGGAGCACCAAATTTCATAAAGCAACTATTAACAAACCTAAAGAAGTTATTGATAATAACACAATAATAGTAGGGGACCTCAACACCCCACTCACATCAATGGATAGATCATCAAGACAGAAAGTCAACAAGGAAACAGTGGGATTACTTGAAAAGCTAAACCAGTTGGACTTAATAGACATATATAGAACACTTCATTCAAAAAAAGCAGAATACACATTCTTCTCAAGTGTGCACAGAACATTCTCAAGGATAGACCATATGTTGGGAAACAAGGCAAGCCTCTATAAATGGCAAAAGATTGAAATAATAACAAGCATCTTTTCCGATCATGATGCTATAAAGCTAGAAATGAATTACCAGAAGAAAGCTGAGAAAGGGACAAAGATCTGGAGACTAAACAACATGCTATTGAACAAGCAATGGATCAATAAAGAAATAAAGGAGAAATCAAAAAAATATCTGGAGACAAATAAAAACGATAACCTACCATACCAACTCATATGGGATGCAGCAAAAGCCATATTAAGAGGGAAATTCATAGCAATACAGGCTCACCTTAACAAACAAGCAAAATCCCAGATAATCAATCTCAAATTACACCTAACTGAATTAGAAAAAGAAGAACAAACAAAGCCCAAATTCAGCAGAAGGAGAGATATAATAGAAATCAGAGCAGAAATAAATGCTATTGAAACAAAAAAGCCAGTAGAAAGGATCAATGAAACAAAGAGCTGGTTCTCTGAGAAGATAAATAAAATTGACAAACCCCTAGCCAGACTTAGAAAGAAAAAAGGAGAGAAAGCTCAGATAAAGAAAATCAGAAATGAAAGAGGAGAAATAACAACAGACACCACGGAAATACAACAGATTATAAGAGAGTACTACAAAAAAACTCTATGCCAACAAAATGGATAACCTAGAGGAAATGGATCAATTCTTAGACTCCCAAAGCTGAGTCAAGAAAAAACAATCTGAATAGACCAATCAGAAGTAAAGAGATTGAAACAGTAATCAAAAGCATCCCAAAGAAGAAAACCCCGGGACAAGATGGCTTTCCTGGGGAATTTTACCAAACTGTCAGAAAGGATTTAATACCCATCCTTTTCAAGCTATTCCAAAAAATTTGGAAAGATGGAAAACTTCCTAACACATTCTGTGAGGCCAAAATCACTCTGATACCAAAGGCTTACAAGGACAGCGCAAAAAAGAACTACAGGCCAGTATCGCTGATGAACATAAATGCAAAAATCCTCAACAAAATTTTAGCAACCCGAATTCAGCAATACATCAAAAGGATCAGACATCATGATCAAATGGGATTCATACCAGGGACACAGGGATGGTACAACATGTGCAAATCAATCAACGTGATACACCACATCAACAAATTGACGAATACAAACCACATGACCATCTCAATAGATGTTGAGAAAGCATTTGACAAGATCCAACAGCCATTTATGGTAAAAACTCTTAACAAAATGGGGATAGAAGGAGATTACCTAAACATAATGAAGGCCATATATGACAAACCCACAGCCAACATCATACTCAGTGGGCAAAACTGAGTGCCATCCCCCTGAGAACGGGAACAACAAGGATGCCCTCTATCACCACTCTTATTCAACATAGTACTGGAAGTTTGGGCCAGAGCAATAAGGCAAGAGAAAGGAATAAAAGGAATCTAAATAGGGAGTGAAGAAGTGAAGCTCTCACTGTTTGCAGATGACATGATCTTACATATAGAAAACCCCCAAAATTCCACTGGAAGACTAACAGAAATAATTAACAACTACAGTAAAGTCATCGCAGGGTACAGGCTCAACTTACAAAAATCAGTTGCATTTATATACTGCAATGACAAACTTAGAGAAAGAGAACTCAAGAATGCAATTCCATTTACAATCTCAACTAAAAGAATAAAGTACCTACGAATAAATTTAACCAAGGAGGTGAAGGACTTATAAAATGAAAACTATAAGACATTACTGAAAGAAATTGATAGTGACATAGAAAGATGGAAAGAGATTCCTTGCTCATGGGTTGGAAGAATAAACATAGTTAAAATGTCCATACTGCCCAAAGCAATCTACAAATTCAATGCAATCCCAATCAGAATCCCAATGACATTCTTCATGGAAATAGAACAAAGAACCCTAAAATTCATATGGGGCAACCAAAGACCCCGAATTGCTAAGGCAATCCTGAGAAAAAAGAGCAAAGCTGGAGGTATCAAAATCTCTGACTTCAAAACAAAGCCATAGTGATCAAAACAGCATGGTACTGGTACCAAAACAGGCACACAGATCAATGGAACAGAACTGAAAGCCCCGAAATCAAACCACACATCTATGGACAGCTAATCTCAACAGAGATGCCAAGAACATACAGAGAAAACATAGTCTCTTCAATAAATGGTGTTGGGAAAACTGGACAGCCACATGCAAAAGGATGAAGGTAGACCATTATCTCACACCATACACAAAAATAAACTCAAAATGGATCAAGGACTTGAAGATATGTCCTGAAAGTATAAAACCCCTGGAAGATATCAGTAGTACACACTTTGACATTGAACCAAAAAGGATCTTTTCAAATACCATGTCCTCTCAGACAAGGGAAACAAAAGAAAAAAATAAACAAGTGGAAATTCCTCACACTAAAGAACTTCTGCAAGGCAAAAGAAACTAGAATCAAAACAAAGAGACTCCCCACCAATTGCAAGAAAATATTGGCAAATCTTATGTCTGACAAGGGGTTAATCTCCATCATATATAACGAACACACACAGCTGAACAATAAAAAACAAACAACCTGATCAAAAAATGGGCAGGGGACATGAACAGACCTTTTTCCAAAGAAGATATACAGATGGCCAATAAACACATGAAAAGATGTTCAAGATCACTAATCATCAGGGAAATGCAAATCAAAACTACACCAAGATACCACATCACGCCTGTTAAAATGGCTATAATCACAAAGACTAAAAATAGCAAATGTAGGAGAGGATGTGGAGAGAAGGGAATCCTCATACACTGCTGGTGGGAATGCACACTGGTGCAGCCCCTATGGAAAACAGTATGGAGATTCCTCAAAAAACTAAAAATAGAACTACCCTAGGACCCAGCTATCCCAGTATTGGGTATCTACCCAAACAGCTTGAAGTCAACAACCGAAAGTAACATATGCACCCCTATGTTCATTGCAGCACTATTCACAAAAGCCAAGACATGGGAACAATCCAAGTGCCCATCGACTGATGATTGGATAAAGAAAATGTATATACCATAGAATACTACTCAGCCAGGAAAAAGGGCAAATTCATCCCATTTGCACCAATATAGATGGAGCTGGAGGGAATTATGCTAAGCAAAATAAGACAGTCTGAGAAAGACAAACACCAGATGATTTCAGTCATATGTGGAATATAAACAAATACATGGACAAAGAAAACAGTTCATTGGTTACTAGGGGAAAGGGGGTGAGGGATGGGCACAGGACGTGAAGGGGGAGCATTTATGTGGTGACGATCAAGAAATAATGTACAACTGAGATCTCACATTGATGTCAACTATTATGAATGCAATAGAAAAAATAGTAGGTCAAGGAGAAAAGGGAAAGAAATTTACTAATTACAAATAAAAAAGGCCACGGTAAAACTCAATAAGTCCTGATAAGACGTGATATACAGGAGCAGCATCCAGTAGTGGTTGTGCACATAGGCTGTGAAGCCAGACCAGCTTGACTTTGATTTGGGCTCTGCCACTTGCTAGGTGGATGTCCTTATACCAATCACAGCACTCTGTCCAGCTTCAGTTTCCTCATCTGCTAAGTAGGAAGAATAATTGCATCTTCTTCAGAGGGTTACAGTGAGCACTGAACAAGTTGATGGTAAATAAGTTGACACATCGGGAGAGGGTCATCTAGCCAAGAAGTGCAGGTGTCCTCTAGGAACTGAGAGATTCCCCAGCTGACCACCGGCAAGCAAATGGGAATCTCAGTCCTACAGCGGCAAGGAACTGAATTCTGCGAGCAACTGTGTGAGCCTTGAAGGAGACTCAGCCCCAGAAAGCAGCCCACGGACGCCTTGATTGCGGCATCATGCACCCTAAGGAGACGACCCAGCTAAGCCTGCCTGGATACCGAATCGTGGACACTGGGAGACATGAACTGTGTGTTATTTTTAAGCCACTCGGTTGGAGGTGATCTGTGATGTGGCAACAAGTAACTAAGGCATTAAGTAACCTGCCCAAGGCTGCATAGCTCCTCATGACAGAGCTGGGATTCAGAACAAGAACGAACACCACACTTACTGAGAGAGAACCAGCCAGAAGGGTGAAAACGCACAAGGTTTTCTGATTAGCACTCAGTTGACTCAGTTAACATTCAGTAACTCAGAATCTCTAACTCCTGGACCTTATGACAGTCAAGGATTTTCTGGATTTGAAATCAGGTTTCCATGACAATCGGGGAAAATATCGTGGATGCGCTGACGCTGCTGGAGCAATGCAGTGACTGTAGGGTGGGGAGTGGGGAGAAAGTTCTGCTTCACACGTTGTGCAAAGGACTCAACAAGTTTTTCCATTTTGAAAATGGGACAGGGCTTGCTTACAGAGCAGCAGCCTTCTGACTTTATGCGCCTGCTGTGTTCCTCCTGATTGGACCCCATGGACTGGAAACTGACACCTCTGGATGTGTCACTCATTCCTTTTAAAGACAGAGAATGACTCTGTGGGGGAGGGTCTCCCAGTGAAATGCCACCACCACTACAAAAATAACAGCAGCAGCTCACAGTCCTGCAGACCTTTCCTGATCCTGACCTTGGCTGGTCTCTGGGGACTTGGGCACCAAACCTTCTTCTGGCAAACCACCCCTCAACCCCCCAATGCGGGGTGGCTGGATCCCTGAGTTCTGGAAAGCCATCCAGACTCCCGAGCTGGGGGTCATCAGAGTTAGCCCTGGCTGCTCTGGGCACAGGTTGGGGTGCAGGGTCAGAGCCCAGGACAGAAGTGGGGTGCTGAATGCTGGGCTGACCCCTGCAGACCCCGTGCTGGGCGAGGCCTCTCCTGCCTCTCTCTCCC
>NW_025800050.1:0-2443 GCF_021613505.1 Equus quagga | reverse complement strand
ACAAAGAAAAAAAGGGAGAAAGCTCAAATAAACAAAATCAGAAATGAAAGAGGAGAAATAACAGACTCTACAGAAATACAACGGATTATAAGAGAATACTACAAAAACTATATGCCAACAGAATGGATAACCTAAAGGAAATGGATAAATTCTTGGACTCCTACAATTTCCCAAAGCTCACTCAAGAAGAGGCATGGAATACTTCCTAACACATTCTATGAGGCCAACATCACGCTGATACCAAAACCTGACAAGGACACCACGAAAAAAGAGAACTACAGGCCAATATCACCCATGAATACAGATGCAAAAATTCTAAACAAAATTTTGGCAACCAGAATTCAGCAATTCATCAAAAGGATCGTACATCATGATCAGGTGGGATTCATACCAGGGACACAGGGATGGTTCAACATCTGTAAATCAATCAACGTGATACACCACATCTACAAACTAAGGAATAAAAACCACATGATCATCTCAATAGATGCAGAGAACGCATTTGACAAGATCCAACAGCCATTTATGATAAAAACTCTGAACCAAATGGGCATAGAAGGAAACTACTTCAACATAATAAAGGCCATATACAACAAACCCATAGCCAACATCATACTCAATGGGCAAAAACTGAACTCCATCCCCCTGAAAACAGGAATGAGACAAGGATGCCCTCTATCACCACTCTTATTTAACATAGTACTGGAGGTCCTGGCCACAGCAATCAGGCAAGAAAAAGGAATAAAAGGAATCCAAATAGGGAGGGAAGAAGTGAAACTCTCGCTGTTTGCAGATGACATGATCTTATATATAGAAAACCCCAAAGAATCCATTGGAAAACTGTTAGAAGTAACCAACAACTACAGCAAAGTTGCAGGGTATAAAATCAATTTGCATAAATCAGTAGCATGTCTATACTCCAGTAATGAACCAACAGAAAAAGAACTCAAGAACACAATACCATTCAAAATCGCAACAAAAAGAATAAAATACCTTGGGGTAAATTTAACTAAGGAAGTGAAGGACCTATATAATGAAAATTACAAGGCCTTTCTGAGAGAATTGGATGACGACATAAGGAGATGGAAAGACATTCCATGTACATGGATTGGAAGAATAAACATAGTTAAAATGTCCGTTCTACCTAAAGCAATCTACAGATTCAACGCCATCCCAATCAGAATCCCAAGGACATTCTTTACAGAATTAGAACAAAAAATCCTAAAATTCATATGGGGCAACAAAAGACCCCGAATTTCTAAAGCAATCCTGAGAAAAAAGAACAAAATGGGAGGCATCACAATCCCTGACTTCAAAACATACTACAAAGCAACAGTAATCAAAACAGCATGGTACTGGTACAAAAACAGGTGCACAGATCACTGGAACAGAATTGAAAGCCCAGAAATAAAACCACACATCTATGGACAGGTAATCTTTGACAAAGGAGCTGAGGGCCTACAATGGAGAAAAGAAAGTCTTTTCAACAAATGGTGCTGGGAAAACTGGAAAGCCACATGTAAATGAATGAAAATTGACCATTCTTTTTCACCATTCACCAAAATAAACTCAAAATGGATCAAAGACCTAAAGCTCAGACCTGAAACCATAAGGCTTCTGGAAGAAAACGTAGGCAGTACACTCTTTGACATCAGTATTAAAAAGATCTTTTCAGACACCATGGCTTCTCAGAGATGGGAAACAATAGAAAGAATAAACAAATGGGACTTCATCAGACTAAAGAGCTTCTTCAAGGCAAATGAAAACAGGATTGAAACAAAAAAACAACCCACTAACCGGGAAAAAATATTTGCAAGTCATATATCTGACAAAGACTTAATATCCATAATATATAAAGAACTCTCACAACTCAACAACAAAACATCAAACAACCCAATCAAAAAATGGGCTGGAGACATGAACAGACATTTCTCCAAAGAAGATATACTGATGGCCAATAGGCACATGAAAAGATGCTCATCATCGCTGATCATCAGGGAAATGCAAATCAAAACTACACTAACATATCACCTTACACCCATTAGAATGACAAAAATATCTAAAACTAATAGTAACAAATGTTGGAGAGGTTGTGGAGAAAAAGTAACCCTCACACACTGCTGGTGGGAATGCAAACTGGTGCAGCCACTATGGAAAACAGTATGGAGATTCCTCAAAAAATTAAAAATAGAACTACCATACGATCCAGCCATCCCACTACTGGGTATTTATCCAAAGAGCTTGAAGTCAGCAATCCCAAATGTCCTATGCACCCCAATGTTCACTGCAGCATTATTTACAATAGCCAAGACACGGAAGCAACCTAAGTGCCCAGCAACAGACAAATGGGTAAAGAAGATGTGGAACATATATACAATGGAATACTACTCAGCTGTAAAACAGAACAAAATCATTCCATTTGCAATAACATGGATGGACCTTG
>NW_025800049.1:0-1368 GCF_021613505.1 Equus quagga | reverse complement strand
TAAGGACAGCCAGGCAAAAGAAACTAACCTACAAAGGAACCCCCATCAGGCTATCAGCAGATTTCTCAGCAGAAACTTTACAGGCTAGAAGAGAGTGGAATGATATATTCAAAAATCTGAAGGACAAAAATCTACAGCCGAGAATTCTCTACCCAGCGAAAATATCCTTCAAATACGATGGAGAAATAAAAACTTTCCCAGATAAACAAAAATTAAGGGAGTTCAATGCCACAAAACCTCCTCTTCAGGAAATCCTCAGGAAAACCCTCATTCCTGAAAAATCCAAAAAAGGAAAGGGGCTACAAAACCAAGAGCAGAGGAGAAAAGTAGAAGGACAACAACAGAGAGTAGCAGCTCTTCATCAGAACAGATTAAACCATGGGACGAGAAACAAAGGAAATTGAAGAAAACTGGAAAACAAGACACAAAATGGTAGTGGTAGGCCCCCACATCTCAATAATCACTCTAAATGTAAATGGATTGAACTCCCCAATCAAAAGACACAGAGTGGCAGGATGGATCAAAGAACAAGATCCAACAATATGCTGCCTCCAGGAAACACACCTCAGCCCCAAAGACAAACACAGACTCAGAGTGAAGGGATGGAGAACAATACTCCAAGCTAATAATGAACAAAAGAAAGCAGGTGTCGCTATACTAATATCAGACAAGGTAGATTTCAAAGCAAAACAGATAAAGAAAGATAAAGAGGGACAGTATATAATGATAAAAGGGACTCTCCACCAAGAAGACATAACACTTATAAATATATACGCACCCAACACAGGAGCACCAAAATTTGTAAAGCAACTCTTAATAGAACTAAAAGAAGACATCAACAACAATACAATAATAGTAGGGGACCTCAACACACCATTAACACCAATGGACAGAACATCCAGACAGAAAATCAACAAGGAAATAATAGAATTAAATGAAAAATTAGACCAGATGGACTTAATAGATATATATAGAACACTTCATCCAAAAACAGCAGGTTACACATTCTTCTCAAGTGCACATGGAACATTCTCAAGGATTGACCATATTTTGGGAACCAAAGCAAACATCAATAAATACAAGAGAGTTGAAATAATATCAAGCATCTTTTCTGATCATAACGCTATTAAACTAGAAATCAACTACAAGAAAAAAGCAGAGAAAGGTGCAAAAATGTGGAGACTAAACAACACGCTTCTCAACAAACAATGGATCATTGAAGAAATTAAAGAAGAAATCAAATATTATCTGGAGACAAATGAAAATGAGAACACGACATACCAAATCATTTGGGATGCAGCAAAAGCAGTCCTAAGAGGGAAATTCATCGCAATACAGGCTCACCTCACTAAACAAGAAAAAGCTCAC
>NW_025800048.1:0-3295 GCF_021613505.1 Equus quagga | reverse complement strand
CTCTTAGACTCGCTTGAACTTAATCTTAAGTAAAACAACAAAGCTTTGTCCTGAAGGGTGTGTCACTGACTGAAGAACTGCTCTGAAAGCCCTGACTGAGATCAGCTGCCAAAGACATCCTCTCTTGATGGAAGGACCCCGCTGTGACTTTTACCACTTTTGACATCTCTTCCTCAAATATTACGGTTCAGAGTTACAAATATCTCCTAGTGTTCTTTAAGATGGAATGTAAGTTTTCTGTTTCTTATTCTCCTTTTTCTTAAATGCAAGCACAGAAGACATGCTTCCCTATTCTACTATTTTAAAACTAGAAGGAGGAGATTTTTTTTTAAGATAGAGAAGAAATAGTTTGGAGTCAGCAGAAGGAAATATGAAGGGCACATTCTCGACTTCCAGGCTGTGATTTATGAGAGATGTAAGCTTCACACAAGAAGTCTGCAGAGCAAGCGATATCATCAGGGGACAGCTTGTTTCTTTTAGGGTAAAAATACAGCACTCAGAGAAGATGCTGAGGACACAGAGGCATTAGATAATGATAAAGTGCACAGGGTGGGGCAGAAGAATATGGTCATTAAGGGTCAAGGTGACAATGGGTAACCTGGGAGATTGGGCTCTCGTGGTGGCTGAGGAAAACTACCAAGTATCCTGACAGCCTCCAGAGGGAGGCAGGTTCATCCTTTCATACTACATTTGAGATTATGTATATATATAGCTTGGATCCAAAGTCTCACATGCACAAAGGGCTATTGTCTTCTGAGATCTTACCGTCTCTTTTAGAGCCTTGATGTTAAAGACCTCCAGTCTTTCATCCCCTAAAGTTTTCAGAAATCTTCCCTCCACTCCCTTCCATTGTATCCAAAGACACAACATAATTGCATCAATTAGGTGAGACCTGCCGAGAGGGGTTCAAGATGGCGGCACGGGTGAGGAAAACAAAAGTCTGGAAGAAAAGTGCATCGTAGGCAGCTTCTGCTTTCCACCTTGACACAAGCTCTCCTAAGGTAAGGAAACTTAGCACCCACTTGGGAAAAGGGGTGGGGGGAAAGAAGGGGGAAATACAGAGAGAAACACAAATTATTATGTCAAATAGTATCCTAAATCAGTCCCTTCTCTTCGATTCTTCACACAAGGTCACTGCTTCTTTCTCTGCTGTGACTACAGCCAAACCCTGATTTTCATGTCAGCAAGGTAGCGATGCCTTCTTGGAACAATGTAGGGGCCTCAGAACTTCCTGTCCAGACATCTCCCCCTGTTCTTGTTCCTCATAGACCCCTTTTGACCCTCATTGCTTGACAGCAAGGTTTTTCAAATGCTTTTCTTAGGAAATCTTACCCACAACTTTGAACTATGAAACAAATAAAAGTGTTGCTATTCTGACTGAAGCAGAGGCAGGACCAGAGCTCCGAGTATTCAGCCTCCACTCGGCGTGGCCATCCTGGCCTAATCCTCACATCTCCCAAAAACCCCAGCTTAGGTGCCCAACTCTTCCCAGTTTGCCCAGACATTCTGGGTTTTAGCCCTGAAAGTCCCACATCCTGGGAACTGGCTCAGTTCCATGCAAACCAGGATGGTTGGCCACCCAACCCTAAATACCCCTCCATGATGGTTTGAAAATCACTGATTTAGAAAACGCATTGCCCTTGTCAAAAACATAAACATTTCTAATACAGGTCACACTCTAAGCCACCATTGGCCATTGCCAACTTAGTATGAATTAGTTCATCAGCTACTTTCCAAATGGCAGCCAGGTGGAGAATGAGATTTGATGAAGAAAAGGATGAGCATGGCCACCTCGTAAGCTAGTGCTCTTGTCAGAGTCAAATTTATTCACAAGTTTCTAGCACCCAGTTTCCTACAGGGACACACTAGCAGAGAACCTCCATAATTCAAATGGCCCATGGAGCCACGCCTTCCTCAACAGGAAGAAAAGAGATAGGTGGTTGGGACGTGAGTACTTGCCCGAAGCCTGCACTCACTCCATGCCCAAGCAGTGTGCTCTCTTCCCGTGTGAGGAAGCATGTAGTCATATTTCCACATAACCTGCAGAACAGATTAAAACTAAGGGCCCACATGGGGATCAAGCCTTGACTTCATCAGAACAGCTCTCTCACCGAAGTAACCAGCCATAGAGGAGCCTGAATAATTGACTTGGAAAAGCTTTCAGGCACAGGAGTCTTCACAGCAGCTGCAACCAGGGCTCAAACCAGAGAATGAGCGCCCAGCAGAGAAAGCGACATCCAAAGATACTCAGATGATCTCCTTTGTTGGCAAAGTTGTCCAGATGCTCATGCAGCTTTAACTAAGCCCCCTTCTAATTAATCTGTGAGCTTCTTCAAACCAACTGTTTCCCAGTGCCTCTGACGCCTCTCCAAATTCAGATGCCCTTTCCCACCGGTAGAATTTGAAGGTCTGTTTTTCTTATTAATTTTAATTGAAAGATGACTGAACCATGGTTTTTTCAGAAACACGGAATTCCCCACCAATAGAACTTGTAGAACAGAGGGGTGGTGAAGAGGCAGCAGAGACGGGATACAGCTTCTGCAATCTGAACACTGAGGAAAGGCAGGGTCCAGCATGGACCACGTCACAGACAGCCCATCAGACCTCAGACACGCAACGTATAGAAAGCAGCACGTGGTGTTTAGGACAGATGCCCTGGATGTGGCAATGCTAAGACTATGGAGAGGTGGACTGATCCATGAAGGTATGCAAGAGAGGAGCAGTACACACAAGGGAGCAGCCATCAAAGGGTTAAAATCCATCCCGTGCCCTCTAAACTAGGGTTCCCAACCGCAGGGTCAAGCACATGGCCTGCAACAAATGACGTATAGGGGCTTTCAGATGTTGAACTCCTCCACACTGTTTGGGACCTGGGGGAGCTGGAGACCACGGGCCAGTTGCCTTTGGCTGTGGGCAGTCTTCCTCATTTCCCCCCACGTGCTGTAGGAATATACTCATCGTTATGTGTGCTATGGTACCTGATGCCGAAACGGTGTTGGAAATGTTGGGGAGCACTGATATAAACCCATTCATCACCCCCGTCTGACCTTGAAACTGCATCTGTGTTTCTTTTCTACCAGAAGAAATACGCCCACCAACCATGACTAAGCAACATGGTATAGAAAACGCCAGCTGCCCTTTGCCACAGCATGCCTATAAAATACTGTATCATCCAGGATATATTAGGGTGACTTGAACGCTCTTGGGTGGATTTGAGTACATCACTCTCCCCAAAGCTTCTAATTAAAGCATGTCTGTAGCTTCCTATTGTTTTTAGGGTGAAGATCAAGATCCT
>NW_025800047.1:0-1269 GCF_021613505.1 Equus quagga | reverse complement strand
TGCTTGGGGTAGGTCTCTTTGTTGGGAAGGGCTCTACAAGTGTGCTGAAAATCACCCTTTCCCAGAGGGCTTGGTTCCTCTGTGAAGGCTGCCCTCCCAGGCTCGAGTGCTCACTTTGGCTCCAATGAAATTCTCTCCCCCGACCTCTTGCCGTAGAAGGATTATTGATTATGTGCTTTGACGCCGTATGGGAGGAAGCTGGCTGAAAATTAGAACATTACAATTCTGTTTCCAGAAAAATAAACATGCCAGGGCCGAGGATGTAGGTCAAACAAATGGCACAGCCTATAGAAATAAAGGAAGACCGGATCTAGACGGAATCTAGGGCAACGTTCAAGGGTCAGGGGTCAAGTTCGAAACTTCCCAAATCCACAAAAGAGAAAGAAAAATATCTTTCCTGGAGAGAGGAATTCCTCAGATTTGTCTAATTGGTCTCAGAAAAGCATTATGTCCATGAAGGAGCTTGATAGGACCACCTCGAATTTGGAGTTTCTGATCTCAGGATGTCAAACCAACTCAGATGACCACGGGTTCTCAGTGCTTCGCTTGACCTAGGCTAGGATAGCAAAGAGTCCTACAAGTGACCGGTGCAAATTCAAAGACAGCAACCAAGAGTCACGAAAGCACTCACACATCGGCCTAGAGAACATACAGTGATTCAAGAAATACAAAATTAAACACTTGGACTGAAGGAGAACGGACTGATGAGCACATCTAAGGGAGATAGCTGAGAAAGACCATGACGAGGATACTTGGAAAGGAAAAAAAGATCCCAGAAAATGCAAGGCGAACAAATATCATCCCTGAATAATCCACAATGAAAGATGTCAGTCTTTAGACAGGCTCCACTGGAACGATTGAAAGTCATAGAAATTCACAAGCCAAAAAAGGGCAGTGAATCTCAAACCTGGGCTCACTGGGAAGGGTGAGTTATGAGACTGCTCCAAGCGGGCTCTGAAGCCCTGTGTCCATGAAGCTTGCCAGGACAGCAGACACACAACTATGACCAATCCTCTGACGTCACAGTGGCCCCGACAAACAACCTGGGCTCATCTACACAGTGCTAGAGTTGGGCTGAAGCAGCATATTCAAGCCCCATTGCACTCAACTGCAGGTTGCCAATGGAGCATGAAAGGGGCCTGCCGGTGGTGCAGCGGTGAGGTCCGCAGCTTCTGGGTCGGTGGCCCGGGGTGGGCCGGGTGGAATCCTGGGGGTGAGCCTCCTCACCACTGCTTCAGTCATTCTGGGGCAGGCGTCCGAGGGGATGTA
>NW_025800046.1:0-1811 GCF_021613505.1 Equus quagga | reverse complement strand
GGTGCTTCCGGCTAGCTCGGCAGGTGCTTTGGGCGTCTCCGTCACTTGATTCTGGCACATTTGAGAGGTGGGTCCAGCATTCCCAGCAGGTGATTCCAGAAAGTCCGGCAAGCGGTTCTGGCATAGCCAGCAGGTGATTTTTGTGTGTCCGGCATTTGGGTCCTGCGAGTCGAGCAGGTGGTTCCTGCATGCTCGGCAGGTGGTTCAGGCGTGTCCGACATGTGGTTCCGTTGTGTCCAGTAGGTGTTTCCGGCGTGTCCGGCACATGGAATTGGCACGTCTGAGAGGTGGTTCCGGCATGCCCCGCAGGTGATTCCGGAGTGTCCAGCAAGTGGTTCTGGCATAGCCGGCTGGTGATTTTGGCGTGGACAGCAGGTGGCTCCAGCGAGTCGAGCAGGTTGTTCCGGCGTGCTCAGTAGGTGTTTCACATGGGTCCGTCAGGTGGTTCCGGTCTGTCCAATAGGTGGTTCCGGCACGTCCGGCACGTGCTTCCGGCGCGTGTGAGAGGTGATTCCGGCATGCCCGGTGGGTGATTCCGGAGTGTCCGGCAAGTCATTCTGTCATAGCCGGCTGGTGATTTTGGCATGTCCAGCAGGTAAGATTTTGGCGTGTCCGTCAGGTAATTTTGACGTGTCCGGCGGGTGGTTCCGGGGAATGGATCAAGCGGTTCCAGCGTTCTCGGCAGGTGATTCAGTTTGGTTCGGCAGGTGGTTCTGGTCTGTCCTGGAGGTGGTTCCGGCCTGTCCATCACGTGGTTCTGGCACGTCTGAGAGGTGGTTCCGGCATGCCCGGCAGGTGATCCCAGAGAGTCCTCCAAGTGGTTCTGGCCCAGCCCGCAGGTGATTTCGGCGTGTCTGGCAGGTGGTTCCGGCATGCTCAGCAGGTCGTTCAGGCAGGTCCGGCAGGTGGTGCCGACGATTCGAGCAGGTGCTTCCGGCTAGCTCGGCAGGTGCTTTGGGCGTCTCCGTCACTTGATTTTGGCACATTTGAGAGGTGGGTCCAGCATTCCCAGCAGGTGATTCCAGAAAGTCCGGCAAGGGGTTCTGGCATAGCCAGCAGGTGATTTTTGCGTGTTCAGCAGGTGTTTCAGATGGGTCCGTCAGGTGGTTCTGGTCTGTCCAATGGGTGGTTCCGGCGCGTCCGGCACCTGCTTCCGGCACGTCTGAGAGGTGGTTCCGGCATGCCCGGTGGGTGATTCCGGAGTGTCCGGCAAGTCGTTCTGGCATAGCCGGCTGGTGATTTTGGCATGTCCAGCAGGTAAGATTTTGGCGTGTCCGTCAGGTGATTTTGACGTGTCCGGCGGGTGGTTCCGTGGAGTGGATCACGTGGTTCCAGCGTTCTCGGCAAGTGATTCTGTTTGGTTCGTCAGGTGTTTCTGGGCTGTCCTGGAGGACCTTCCGGCCTGTCCAGCACGTGGTTCTGGCACGTCTGAGAGGTGGTTCCGGCATGCCCGGCAGGTGATCCCAGAGAGACCTCCAAGTGGTTCTGGCCCAGCCCGCAGGTGATTTTGGCGTGTCTGGCAGGTGGTTCTGGCATGCTCAGCATGTTCTTCAGGCAGGTCCTGCAGGTGGTTCCGACGATTCGAGCAGGTGCTTCCGGCTAGCTCGGCCGCTGCTTTGGGCTTCTCCGTCACTTGATTTTGGCACATTTGAGAGTTGGGTCCAGCATTCCCAGCAGGTGATTCCAGAAAGTCCGGCAAGCGGTTCTGGCATAGCCAGCAGGTGATTTTTGCGTGTCCGGCTGGTGGGTCCTGCGAGTTGAGTGGGTGGTTCCTGCATGCTCGGCAGGTGGTTCAGGCGTGTCCGACAGGT
>NW_025800045.1:0-1462 GCF_021613505.1 Equus quagga | reverse complement strand
AACATGGGCTATAGCCGCACAATGGCAGACCACTCAGCGAGAACAAAGAATGCAATCCAGCCATTTGTGACCACCAGAATAGCTGAGAGGGTTTTAGTGGTAGTGAAACAAGCCCCAGGGACAAAGTCAAATACCGTACGATCTCACTTACAAGGAGAAGAAAAAACAAGCATTAACCAACAGGTGGCACTGGACATTTGATCGGGGCTGCCCAGAGGCAAAGCGTGGGGGAGGGTGAAAGAGATGATGAGGCACAAGTGTGTGGTGAGGGCCTGTGATTCGGCTTACGCTGGTGAAGAGGATGGAACATTCACGGAAGTCAAAATCGATGAGGATGTAAATCTGAAAGACATAGGATGTTGTAATGCAGGGTTATGGCAATAAATCAACCTAAAATCGCAAATCCAAAAAGGGGTCCAGAATGACGGCATACAGCTTTGGGGGCTGAAAGAGATTAGAGAAGGTGAACTTCCAGTGTTGGAAAATCACCTCAAAAGGCTTACTGATGCTACAGAAAGGTAGACCATTCCAAATACATGAAGAGGAATCCTACCAAGAGAACCGGATCCATGCTAAGCCCAGGAACCAACGGAAAACGTTACCGTCCATGATGTTCCTACTAATCACCTTCACGAATAATCCAAACAGGCCCACATCTTCCCAAGTGCAGGCCACAGGTTGGTCCAAAAGTACAAGTCAGGGCCGGCCCTGTTGTGGAGCGGGCAATTGCCCACGTTCCGCTTGGGTGGCCCGGGCCTCACCGTTTCACAGCCCGGTTGCAGATCACCTTAGCACTGTTAGGAAATAGAGATGTCATGGTACGGTGCGGACAGAGGTCATAAAGAAGTAGCAATTGTGAGGGTCCGTTATCAATACGCACCAGAAAAAGAACCGTGAGAATATTCCAATCTCTGAAGGCATCTGGTGCACTTCCCCAAAGGAAGAAGGAAGGAAAACATGGGACCTGCCAAGGCGGAATTGGCAGAGTGCTAGGAGATGACAATATCATTGCGCATCAGAGGATTTCCTGGGCAAGTTCAACTTGGGACGGAGTCCAGGACTTTCTCTTGGTAAGGTCCACCCACTTGACCCTCTTCCCAAGACATAAGAGATAACACCCAGGGTAATCTTACAGGAAAGAAACCAGCGTCTAGAGAGAATGGAGCAGGCCTTTCCAAGTTCGAGGAGACAGTTAGAAACCGACAAGAAATCCAGAAAAAGGAAAACCATTGTACCTGGAAAGGGGGAGGAGTCAGACTGATGTGAGATGGCTCTGAAACTCTGTGTGCTTGGAAGTTGTCAGGACAACTTAGCCTTCTGAGGTTCTTTATGACATCACGGTGAACATGTCCCCCAAGATGGCCGCATGGTTACAGTCTGAGGATTGGCCAAGGCTGGGCTATTACAGGGAGACTTACCCAGAAACAGCTTTGACAAACAGAAAGCGGGCACAGAAACGGGA
>NW_025800044.1:0-1109 GCF_021613505.1 Equus quagga | reverse complement strand
TCCCAGTCAAAGTTGCAGTGATCTTTCCCACAGAAATAGAAGAGAGAATAATAAAGTCTCTATCCAGAAGGAATGGACCCTGAATACCCAAAGGAATCCTGAAGAAAATGAACAAAGCAGGACGTATCACACTTTCAGATTTCCACATATAGGACGAAGCACTAGGAACCGAAACGGCACAGTCTGGGCCCAAAAACAGGCACACAAATCCATGGAACAGAATCGAGAGCCCAGAGGTCAACTCACGCATATATGCACATGCATAAATGCACAGCACATTTTCAACCAGGGAACCAAGAGTACACAGCGGAGAAAGGAGAGTCTCGACAAGAAACAGTGCTGGGAAGACTGCACAGCCAAATGTAATACAATGAGAGTAGAGCATGATGTTACACTAGTCACACACACCACCTCGAAACGGATTAAAGACTTGAATGGAAGACTTGAAACCTTGAGACTTCTAGGAGAAAACCTAGGCAGCATGCTCGTTGCCATCTGTCTTAGCAGCCTATTTGGAAGAAGCATGTGTGACAGGAATGGGCAACAAAGGAAACAGGCAGATGGGAAGCGACGTTAGACTGGGCCAGTCTTCCTCAGCAAATACAGCAGCATTGCCAGCAGATGTGAGCACAGCAGTAAACATCTGCCTAAATAAAACCAATCAAAAGTTGCAAAGGATAGAAAAACTGAACCTCAAGAAAGAAAAAAAAGCATGCTGGGAGGAAGAACAAGGTATCTAGGAATAAGCTGTGCCAAACAGGTGAAAGCTATGTAAACCGAGAAGTAGCAAAGCTTCGGGGAAAGAAATTTCACAAGATACAAGGAAACGGAAGGGCATCAGTGTGCATGGAATGGAAGAAAACGAAGGAAGAATGAAGTATCATCACAATGATACCTTTCTTATCCCTGGAATCAGCATCTCTTTGATCTCTTCAAGTTTCTGAGCCTGGTTTCTTTTTGGAAAAGCTGTTTCTGGGTATCTCTCACTTGAGTATCCCAGCCTAAGCCAATCCTGGTACTGTAAACATGCAGCCATCTGGGGTGAAACGTTCACTGTAATGTCATAAACACTCTCAGAATTCAAAGTTGTCCTGACAACCTCCATGCAC
>NW_025800043.1:0-1119 GCF_021613505.1 Equus quagga | reverse complement strand
AATGGAAGACTTGAGTCCGTGGAACTTCTAGGAGAAAACCCAGGCAGAATGCTCTTTACCCTCTGGCTTAGCTGCCTATTTGGAAGAATCATGTGTGACTGGGCAAGGGCAAGAAAGGACACAAGAAACAAACGGGACTCTATCCAACGCAGAAGGTTCTGCCCAGCCAAGGAAACCATAAGTCAATGCAAAGACTGCACAGCAACTGGCAGTGGATGTTTGCAAACCACACATCAGAGAAGGGCTGAATAGCCAAACGATCCAATAACCTCACACGTCTCCACAAGAGGAAAAACAACAAACCCAGTAAAACCTGGGCAAAAGATGGAAACAGAGATTTCTCCCAAAGAGAGAAAGATGGGCAACAGCTGTATGAAAACATGTTCACCATCATAAATTCTCAGGCCAATGCAAATCCAAACGGCAATGGGATAACAGCTCCCTGTGGTCAGAATGGCTATAAGGAACAAGACAGGAAACAAGTGTCAGAGAGGAGGTGGAGACAAGGGAAGCCTCCTGCACCACTGGTGGGTGTGTAAACCGGTGCAGCCAGTAGGAAAAGCAGTTTGGAATTGCCTCAGAAATTTCTACCATATGATCCAGCTATTCCTCGGCAGCTTGTATATCCATAGAACTTGGAAACACTAATGCATAGAGATCCGTGCACCACTGTGTTCACCACAGCCTTACTGCCGAGATACAAGACTTGGAAGCCGCCCTGGTGCCCATCAAGGGACGAATGGAGAAGGAAGATGGGCTATATCCACACAATGGCATAGCACTCAGCTGTAGGAATGGATGCAGTCCAGTCATTTGTGACCACCAGAATGGCTCCTGAGGGTATGAGGGGAATTGAAACAAGCCCAGGGAGAAGATCAAATACCATGCGATCTAAGTTACAAAGAGATATAGAAAAAAAAGGACAAACAAGCTGGAATCACGTGAGATGGAACCGGTGGTTCCCAGAGGGAATGGGAGCCTGGGCCTGGAGGGAGACATAGTTGAGTAGGCACAAGTGTGTGGTGAGGGCCTGTAATTAGGCTTATGGTGGTGAAGATGATGTAACCTACACAGAACTTTAAATCTGTGAGGATGTAAATGTGAAAGATATAGGATGTT
>NW_025800042.1:0-2540 GCF_021613505.1 Equus quagga | reverse complement strand
GAGTTATAGTGTCCGAAAAGATTCTTTTGAAACTGATGTCAAAGAGTGTACTGCCTATATTCTCTTCTAGAAGACTTATTGTTTCAGGCCTAATCTTTAGGTCTTTGATCCATTTTGAGTTTATTTTTGTGAATGGTGAAAAAGAATGGTCAATTTTCATTCTTTTACATGTGGCTGTCCAGTTTTCCCAGCACCATTTGTTGAAGAGACTTTCTTTTCTCCATTGTAGGCCCTCAGCTCTTTTGTCAAAGATTAGCTGTCCATAGGTGTGTGGTTTTATCTCTGGGCTTTCAATTCTGTTCCATTGATCTGTGCACCTGTTTTTGTACCAGTACCATGCTGTTTTGATCACTGTAGCTTTGTAGTATGTTTTGAAGTTGGGGATTGTGATGCCTCTGGCTTTGTTTTTCTTACTCAGGATTGCTTTAGCAATTCGCAGTCTTTTGCTGCCCCATATGAATTTTAGGATTCTTTGTTCAATTTCTGTGAAGAATGTTCTTGGGATTCTGATTGGGATAGCGTTGAATCTGTAGATTGCTTTAGATAGTGTGGACAATTTAACTATGTTTATTCTTCCAATCCATGTGCATGGAATGTCTTTCCATCTCTTTATGTCGTCGTCAATTTCTTTCAAGAAAGTCTTGTAGTTTTCATTGTATAAATCTTTCACTTCCTTGGTTAAATTTATCCCAAGGTATTTTATTCTTTTCATTGCGATTGTGAATGGGATTGAGTTCTTGAGTTCTTTTTCTGTTGGTTCATTGTTAGTGTATAGAAATGCTACTGATTTATGTATGTTGATTTTATACCCTGCAACTTTCCTGTAGCTGTTGATTGTTTCTAATAGTTTTCCTATGGATTCTTTGGGTTTTTCTATATATAAGATCATGTTGTCTGCAAACAGCGAGAGTTTTACTTCTTCATTGCCTATTTGGATTCCTTTTATTTCTTTTTCCTGCTGAATTGCTCTGGCCAACACCTTCAGTACTATGTTGAATAGGAGTGGTGAAAGTGGGCACCCTTGTCTTGTTCCTGTCCTCAGAGGGATGGCTTTCAGTGTTTGTCCGTTGAGTATGATGTTGGCTGTGGGTTTGTCATATATGGCCTTTATTATGTTGAGGTATTTTCCTTCTATACCCATTTTATTGAGGGTTTTTATCATAAATGGGTGTTGGATCTTGTCGAATGCTTTCTCTGCATCTATTGAGATGATCATGTGGTTTTTGTTTCTCATTTTGTTAATGTAGTGTATCACGTTCATTGACTTGCGGATGTTGAACTGTCCCTGTGTCCCTGGTATAAATCCCACTTGATCATGGTGTATAATCTTTTTGCTATATTGCTGTATTCGGTTTGCCAGAATTTTGTTGAGGATTTTTGCATCTATGTTCCTCAGTGATATTGGCCTGTGGTTCTCCTTCTTTGTGTTGTCCTTGTCAGGTTTGGCGATCAGAGTGATGTTGGCTTCATAGAATATGTTATGGAGTACTCCATCTTCCTCAATTTTCTGGAATAGTTTGAGAAGGATAGATATTAAATCTTCTTTGAATGTTTGGTAGAATTCTCCAGAGAAGCCGCCTGGTCCTGGACTCTTATTTTTGGGGAGGTTTTTGATTACTGTTTCTATTTCTTTACTTGTGATTGGCCTATTCAGATTCTCCATTTCTTCCTGATTCAGTTTGGGGAGGTTGTAAGAGTCCAGGAATTTGTCCATTTCTTCTAGGTTGTTCAATCTGTTGGCATATACTTTTTCATAGTATTCTCTTATGATCCCTTGTATTTCTTTGGTATCTGTTGTGATTTCTCCTCTCTCATTCCTAATTTTATTTATTTGAGATTTCTCTCTTCTTTTCTTGGTGAGTCTGGCTAAGGGTTTGTCGATTTTGTTAATTTTTTCGAAGAACCAACTCTTTGTTTCATTGATCCTTTCTACTGTCTTTTTTGTCTCAATATCATTTATTTCTGCTCTTATTTTTATTATTTCTCTCCTTCTACTGACTCTGGGCTTTGTTTGTTCTTCTTTTTCTAATTCTGTTAGGTGTTGTTTGAGATTGCTTATGTGAGCTTTTTCTTGGTTAGTGAGGTGAGCCTGTATTGCAATGAATTTCCCTCTTAGGACTGCTTTTGCTGCATCCCAAATGATTTGCTATGACGTGTTCTCATTTTCATTTGTCTCCAGATAATATTTGATTTCTTCTTTAATTTCTTCAATAATCCATTGTTTGCTCAGTAGTGTGTTGTTTAGTCTCCACATTTTTGCACCTTTCTCTGCTTTATTCTTGTAGTTGATTTCTAGTTTCATAGCATTATGATCAGAAAACATGCTTGATATTATTTCAACCTTCTTGTATTTATTGATGCTTGCTTTGTTTCCCAAAATATGGTCTATTCTTGAGAATGTTCCATGTGCACTTGAGAAGAATGTGTAACCTGCTGTTTTTGGATGAAGTGTTCTATATATATCTATTAAGTCCATCTGGTCTAATTTTTCATTTAATTCTATAATTTCCTTGTTGATTTTCTGTCTGGATGTTCTATCC
>NW_025800041.1:0-1203 GCF_021613505.1 Equus quagga | reverse complement strand
TTGTCCCTCTATTCTCGCTTCTTGCCAAGGGTTCCTTTCTTACCCCTTGAATCAGCATCTGTTTTATGTCTTCCGGCTTCTGTGTCCGCTTTCTGTTTCTCAAAGCTGTTTCTGGGTATCCCTCCCTTTAATAGCCTAGCCTAGGCCAATCCTCGGTCTGTAACCGTGCGGCCATCTTGGCGCACATGATCCTCGGGATGTCATAAACAACCTCAAAATTCGAAGTTGTCCTGAGAACCTGCGTGCACACAGAGTTTCAGAGCCATCTCAGGCCAGTCCGACTCCTCACCCTTTCCAGGTAGGATAGTTTTCCTTTTTCTCGATTTCTTGTCGGTTTCTGACTTTCTCCTCTAACTTTGGAAGGCCTGCTACATTCTCTCTAGACACTGGTTTATGTCCTGTAAGATTATCCTGGGTTTTACCTCTTACATTTTATGTAGATGGCCAAGTGGGTGGACGTTCCCCAGAGAAAGTCCTGGACTCCCTCCCAAGTTGAAGTTGCCCGGGCAATCCTCTGATGCGCAATGATCGTGTCATCTTCCGGCACTCTGCCGATTCCACCTTGGCAGGTCCCATGTTTTCCTTCCTGCTTCCTTTGGGGAAGTGTACCAGATGCGTTCATGGATTGTAAAAGCCTCGCGGTTCTTTTTCTGGTGCGTAGTGATAAGGTGACCTCACCATTGCTACTTAATTTATGATCCTTTTCCGCACCGGACCATGAAATCTATATTTCCTAGCACTGCTAATGTGATCTGCACCCGTGATGTGAAACAGTGAGGCCTGGGCCGGCCAAGCGGAACGTGGACACTTACCCGCTCCGCCACAGGGCCGGCCCTGAATTGGACTTTTGGACCAACCTTTTGCCTGAGCTTGGGAACACGTGGGCCTGTTTGGATTATTCGTGAAGGTGATTAGTAGTAGCATCCTGGACGGTAACCTTTTCCGTTGATGCATGGGTTTAGCAGGCAGCATGTTCTGTGGGTTGTATTCCTCTTCATCTATTTGGAATGGTCTACCTTTCTGTAGCATCAGTACGCATTTTGAGGTGATTTTCCAGCCTTGGAAGTTCACCTTCTCTAATCTCTTTCAGCCCCAAAGCTTCATGCCGTCATTCTGGACCCCATTTTGGATTTTTTGCTTTTAGGTGAATTTATTGCCGCAACCCTGCATTAGAACATCCTATATCTTTCCGATTTGCATCCT
>NW_025800040.1:0-1140 GCF_021613505.1 Equus quagga | reverse complement strand
TGTCGGTTTCTCACTTTCTCCTCGAACTTTGAAAGGCCTGCTACATTCTCTCTAGACACTGGTTTCTTTCCTGTAAGATTATCCTGGGTTGTTTCTCTTATATCTTGGGTAGATGGCCAAGTGGGTGGACGTTCCCCAGAGAAAGTCCTGGACTCCCTCCCAAGTTGAAGTTGCCCAGGCAATCGTCTGCAGCGCAATGATCGTGTCATCTCCTAGCACTCTGCCAATTCCACTTTGGCAGGTCACATGTTTTCCTTCCTTCTTCCTTTGGGGAAGTGTACCAGATGCGTTCATAGATTGTAATATTCCCATGGTTCTTTTTCTGGCACATATTGATAAGGTATCCTCACAATTGCTACTTATTTACGACCTCTGTCCACACCGTACCATTAAATCTATATTTCCTACCACTGCTAATGTGATGTGCACCCGTGATGTGAAACAGTGAGGGCCTGGCCGCCCAAGCGGAACGTCGGCACTTACCCGCTCCACCACAGTGACGGCCCTGAATTGTACTTTTGGACCAACCCTTTGCCTGAGCTTGGGAACACGTGGGCCTGTTTGGATTATTTGCGAAGGTGATTAGTAGTAACATCATAAATGGTAGCATTTTCCGTTGGTTCATGGGTTTAGGATGGATCATGTTCTCTTGGAAGTATTCCTCTTCCTCTTTTTGGAATGGTCTACTTTTCTGTACCATCAGTATGCCTTTTGAGGTGATTTTCCATCCTTGGAAGTTCACCTTCTCTAATCTCTTTCAGCCCCCAAAGCTCTATGCCCTCATTCTGAACCCCTTTTTGCATTTTTGATTTTAGGTGAATTTATTGCCATAACGCTGCAATAGAACATCCTATATCTTTCAGATTTGCAACCTCATCGGTTTAGACTTCTGTGTAGGTTACATCATCTTCACCAGAGTAAGCTGAATCACAGGCCCTTACCACACATGTGTCTAATCATCTGTTTCACCCTACCCCACCTCCCCGCTTTGCCTCTGGTAACCCTTAATCAAATGTCCCGTGCCAATAGTTGGTTACTGCTTGTCTTTTCTTCTCCTTGTAAGTGAGATCCTACAGTATTTGACTTTCTCCCTGGGGCTTGTTTCACTTCCCCTAAAACCCTCACAGCCATTCTGGTGGT
>NW_025800039.1:0-1189 GCF_021613505.1 Equus quagga | reverse complement strand
GGAGAGACCTAGGTCAGAAATGTGGTGATCATCAACCTTTGTCTTCTCTAGGAGTGAGACCTGGACCTTGAAAGAGCCAAAAAAGGTTTCCAAGAAAATGAAGCGTGCATTCCGAGTTCCTGATCTGAGCGGGATGCTGCAAGTGTTTAAAGGTGTGGAGTGAGTGGGAAGGGTGTGGGTGTTGAATTCTTGTAGTATCAGGGGAAAATGAGAGAATGGATGCTGTTTCCAGATTAGGGTCAAAGAGGGGAGGTAGGCCTGATAAGGAGAGAGAGATTCTGTTCTGAAGATGATCTGATCTGAGGGGGAATGGCCAGGTATCTGCTTTGTCCTCTCATTCACCAGTTCATAGCCTTACAATAATCCCAACTCCTGTCTCCACTCTAGAAAGAGGACAGGGACTAGTGTTTACTCCTTTGCTTCTAACAACATCATTGCAACTTTTGTCATTTCAGAGCTCACAGAGGCCCAATGCTACTGGGGTAAGAAGAAGTTACAGGGTCTTCAAATCTCCATGTTCTGATCCCTTTTCAGAAGTTGTGGTTACTAATATGTCCCATGATCTTAGCTTCATGAGTTCTTCCCCAAACACACATACATACAACAGCTCTTAAGTGTCCTAGTCATCTCTGACACATCACCACAAGTTCCTCCCAGTCAATTCACAATATTTCTCCTCACAATGTCACAAGACACACCCATCCTATATCCCTCACCTGACCCTGTGATTTTTCTTACAGTGAACGTGATGCTGAGTCCAACTAGCTCTAGTAACATTGTTATATCTGCGGATCAGAGACAAGTGAGAATTATGCAACCTGTTACATCTGGGGATACAGGTTCATATGATTTTTCTGTTTTTGATGCCGTGGGCCTCCAAAGTTTCTCCTCAGGGAAATTTTATTGGGAAGTAGATGTGTCTAAAAAGATTGCCTGGATCCTGGGGGTATGCAATCGTAAATTTTACCACGCAAGAAGATTATTTTATCAGTTGAAGCTCAGAAAAGAAAATCGTCTAAAAGTTTACTCCAAATTCAGACCTCAAGCTGGCTGCTGGGTTATAGGATTACAGGATGAATCTGCGTACAATGCCTTTGAGGACTCTTCCACCTCTGGTTACCATGTCTTGACTCTTTCCGTGCCTGTTCCTCCCCATCGTGTTGGGGTTTTCCTAGACTATGAAGCAGGC
>NW_025800038.1:0-1018 GCF_021613505.1 Equus quagga | reverse complement strand
TTCTCCCGTACACTATGCTGTTTTTGCCTACAGGGCCATTGCTCATGCAATTTCCTCTGCCAGGAACACGCTCCACACCCTATTTCCCTACATAACTCCTACTCCTTCTTAAAGACCCCAATTGGGCAAAACTTCCTCCAGAGAGCCCTTCTCACCCAAAGGATGCCAGGTGCTTCTCCTCAAAACATCCCACCTTGTATTAGAATTTTCTGTGACTTTCACAAGACCAGGGGCTCTCTGAGGGCTGCATCAGATTGAAATATTGGTATAATCCTTGTGATCAGCATGCTTGCCCTCAAAGCAGAATTGCACACCTCGGCTTCCCAGCTGCCCAGTAATAATTGGGCAGTGGAGTTGTGGGGCTGGAGAGCTCCTCTGGGGAAGGAAGAGGGGCCCCCCTAGGCCTGTGGTGGCTTCTGGTTGCTCAAGCAATGAGGAAGTAGGCAGGAACATGCTGCCCGGCTCAGGAGCTGTGGAAAGGGCTGTCGTCCGGGAGAGACAGAGACCCCACACAGTGGGTGAAGCCCCACAGGCTCATCTGCACTCCAGCAGTGGCTGTCCCAGGACAACCATTCACAGGTGAGCCATAAATGTGAGTGACAGAAGGAGGGATTGTGTGAGTAGAGGGATGTTCGAGCCTGTGAGTGAGATGAACCCAAGAGAGACAGTGTGCTTGAAGAAGAGAGAGACGCGACAAAGAGATAGGTAGAGGCACAGATAGAGGGGATACCTGGATGGACAGAGGAAGAGCGGACAAATGGAGGGTCACAGGGAAAGCAGGAAGAACAAAGACAAGGAAGAGAAGTTGAGACATGGGAGGAAAGAGGATGGAAGGAGAGAAGGAGAAACAGGCGAACAGGCAGGAGGACAGTTGGACAGATTGATACCTGGACAGATGCTCGGGTGGATAGATGGAAGGAAGGAAGGAAAGAATGGAGGGAGGGAGGGGGGAATGAAGGATAGAAGGAAGAGAGGAAGGAAGGAGTCTGAGAGGAGGGAGAACTGGGAAAATCACCTG
>NW_025800037.1:0-1731 GCF_021613505.1 Equus quagga | reverse complement strand
CTCCCAATACTCCCTGCCTCCTGGTGTGCATATCCTCATGTAACCACGATGTGGTTAGTTACTGGCTTCTGAACAACTTAATACAGCCAAGGTGATGGGATCATGTCGAAGTTTTTTGTTTTTTTAAGATTGGCACCTGAGCTAACATCTGTTGCCAATCTTTTTTTGCTTATTCTCCAAAAGTCCCCTGGTACATAGTAAATGTTTTTGGGTGTGTATGTGCAATAGTTTCTATGCAGGTATTATATTTTTCAAACAGATAAGATAGGCTATTGAATACACCAAGAAAATGGATAAGTTGATCAAATTTTTTCAATGTGTGAAGTCTTTAGAGAGCAAATATCATTATTAGGAGCATAGAAAATGGAGCAAACATCTCATGCTCAAATTCTAGCACAGTCACTTACTAGATATGTGTATTGGGCAAATTACTATGTCGTTGGTGCCTCAGTTTCTTCATCTGTCAGTTGGCAATAATGATAAGCGTACCCACTTTGTAAAGTCATGGAGAGTATTAAAGGCGTTACTGTCTGTAAAATGTTTGGAACACCTAGCATATCATAAGCACTGTATCTATACATTATAAATAAAATTTAAAAAATCTTCTGACACTGTTCATAAGCTCCAGAGGGTGAGGCTAGTGCCCGGATGTATGTAGAAAGCACTCCATGACATACAGTGAATAAAAGAATGAACAACACTGTTGAATGCTTTACCACTGTCACATATGTCATCCTACAGACATTCCCAAGCAGAATCACACCCAAACCTATGTGTTCTGTCCTTAAGCGTCTTCTTTGATTCTATCCAGGAATCACTGGGGCTTCTTGGACCCTAGTGAAGATTCCCTCTAAAGGTTCTCTTCTCTCTGTCACAAACCCCAGTCCTTGTCCTAATTGCTGCAGCTCACAGGGTCTGCACTCTGATCCTTTTCTTCACACTAAGGAGAAGTGTCATCCCCAGATCTGGGCATGCACAGAACATGAGCCTTGTAGAAACGTTTCCTGGCCTGTGGCAGGTAGAAGCATGCAGTGACAGGGTGGGATTTGTGTAAAACTCTCCAGTTGTTGTCAGAGGGGTGGAGTCAGGGGAGTTGTCAGCAAGGACCGGTCCTGCTGGTGGGCCTTGATAGTTAAACTGTGTGTGAGGCGGGGATGGCTGTTTCATAGGTCCTAGCATAATACCTGCAATATGATGGTTCATGAAGTCAGAATCATCCTAATGAGGTCCAAATTAATCCAATGTCATCTGTTCCCTGACCAATTTGCTAATCCAGTAGTGATTTATAGTAGTGATGTTTGTATTCTATCATCTCGTTTTCATTGATTGGCTAGTGTAATTCAATTATTCTTTATATATCTTGTATACATTTACATAGTAAAGAAAAAGTGAGTTTTAAAAAAACTCTCCTTCAAAGAGTCTCCCTAGCATATTGAATTAATAACAGAAGCCATTGATGGAAAATTCACAAAAAAAATTTTGACCCTTAGTCTCTGGTTTTAGATCTTCCTAATTGGTAAATTATCTTGATTTCTGATTACTTTCTTGAGATTAGTCCATTTAGGACTACGTAGGAGGGCAACTTCATGCCACTTGAGAAGTAGTGGTGGGACCCTAGGATGACATTTGTTTCATTTTGTGTGTCTGTGTGTGTGAATGAGAGTGTTTACTGCCTCTTGCAGTTTGGGGCAGAGTACACTCCTTTTCTTGGGAAAAATGTTCCCTAACCAC
>NW_025800036.1:0-4406 GCF_021613505.1 Equus quagga | reverse complement strand
CCTAATGATTGCCACCTGAACTAGCCTCTGTTGCCCATCTTCGTCAGTTTCAGAGGGTGGATTTCTCCGTGTTGCTTTTTCCCCAGGTCTCCACGCCTTTGTGTGTTTCTTTTGCTTAACGATTGCCACCTGAGCTAGCCTCTGTTGCCCATCGTCGTCAGTTTCAGAGGGTACATTTCTCAGTGCTGCTTTTTCGCCAGCTCTCCAAGCCCTTGTGTCTTTTTTTTTTCTGCTTAAAGGTGGCCACCTGAGCTAGCCTCTGTTGCCCATCGTCGTCAGTTTCAGAGGGTAGATTTCCCGGTGTTGCCTTTTCCCCAGGTCTCCACGCCCCTGTGTGTTTCTTTTGCTCAACGATTGCCACCTGAGCTAGCCTCTGTTGCCGATCTTCGTCAGTTTCAGAGGATGGATTTGTCAGTGTTGCTTTTTCCCCAGGTTTCTACGCGCTTTTGTGTGTGTGTGTGTGTGTGTGTGTTCCTGCTTAAAGATTGCCACCTGAGCTAGCCACTGTTGCCCATGTTCGCCAGTTTCAGAGGGAAGATTTCTCAGTGTTGCCTTTTCCCCAGGTCTCCACGCCCCTGTGTGTTTCTTTTGCTTAACGATTGCCACCTGCGGTAGGCTCTGTTGCCCATGTTCCTCAGTTTCAGAGGTTGGAGTTCTCAGTGTTGCTTTTTCCCCAGGTCTCCACGCTCTTCTCAGTTTCGCCTTTTTTTGCTTAATGTTTGCCACCTGAGCTAGCCCCTGTTGCCCATCTTCGTCAGTTTCAGAGGGTGGATTTCTCAGTGTTGCTTTTTCCCCAGATCTCTACGCGCTTTTGTGTGTGTGTGTGTGTGTGTGTGTTCCTGCTTAAAGATTGCCACCTGAGCTAGCCTCTGTTGCCCATGTTCATCAGTTCCAGAGGGTAGACTTCTCAGTGTTGCTTTTTCCCCAGGTCTCCACGCACTTCCTTTTATTTTTCCTTAAAAGTTGCCACATGAGCTAGCCTGTGTTGCCCATCTTCGTCGGTTTCAGAGGGTAGATTTCTCACTGTTTCTTTTTGCCAGGTCTGCACGCCCTTGTGTTTTGTTTTTGCTTACACATTCCCACCTGGGCTAGCCTACGTAGCCCATCTTCTTCAGTTACAGAAGGTACATTTCTCAGTGTTGCTTTCTACCCAGGTCTTCACGCCCCAGTGTTCATTTGTTGGTGTTGTTTTCTTTTTTTTTTTTGCTTAATAATTGCCACTCGACCAAGCCTGTCTTGTCCATCTTCGTCAGTTTTAGAGGGTAGATTTCTCAGTGCTGCTTTCTCCCCAGGTCTCCACGCCCTTGTGTGTTTCTCTTCTTTTTGCTTAAGGATTGCCACCTGAACTAGCCTCTGTTGCCCATCTTCGTCAGTTTCAGAGGATGAATTTCTCCGTGTTCCTTTTTCCCCAGGTCTCCACGTCCTTGTGTGTTTCTTTTGCGTAACGATTGTCAGGTGAGCTAGCCTCTGTTGCCCATCGTCGTCAGTTTCAGAGGTTAGATTTCTCAGTGTTGCCTTTTCCCCAGGTCACCACGCCCTTGTGTGTTTCTTTTGCTTAACGATTGCCACCTGAGCTAGCCCCTGTTGCCCATCGTCGTCAGTTTCAGAGGGTACATTTCTTAGTGCTGCTTTTTCACCACCTCTCCACTCCCTTGTGTCTTTTTTTTTTCTGCTTAAAGGTTGCCACCTGAGCTAGACTCTGTTGCCCATATTCGTCAGTTTCAGAGGGTAGATTTCTCAGTGTTGCCTTTTCCCCAGGTCTCCACGCCCCTGTGTGATTCTTTTGCTTAACGGTTGCGAACTGAGCTAGCCTCTGTTGCCCATCTTCGTCAGTTTAAGAGGGTGGATTTCTCTGTATTGCTTTTTCCCCAGGTATCCACGCCCTTGTGTGTTTCTTTTGCTTAACGGTTGCCACCTGAGGTAGCCTCTGTTGCCCATGTTCCTCAGTTTCAGAGGTTGGATTTCTCAGTGTTGCTTTTTCCCCAGGTCTCCACGCTCTTGTGTGTTTCGCCTTTTTTTGCTTAATGTTTGCCACCTGATCTAGCCCCTGTTGCCCATCTTCGTCAGTTTCAGAGGGGTGATTTCTCACAGTTGCTTTTTCCCCAGGTCTCTACGCGCTTTTGTGTGTGTGTGTGTGTGTGTGTGTGTTCCTGCTTAAGGATTGCCACCTGAGCTAGAACCTGTTGCCCATCTTCGTGAGTTTCAGAGGGTGGATTTCTCAGTGTTGCCTTTTCGCCAGCTCTCCACACCTTTTTGTCTTTTTTTTCTGCTTAAAGGTGGCCACCTGAGCTAGCCTCTGTTGCCCATGTTCGTCAGTTTCAGAGGGTAGATTTCTCAGTGTTGCCTTTACCCCAGGTCTCCAAGCCCCTGTGTGTTTCTTTTGCTTAACGATTGCCACCTGAGGTACCCTCTGTTGCCTATCGTCGTCCGTTTCAGAGGGTGGATGTCTCAGTGTTGCTTTTTCCCCAGGTCTCCACGCCCTTGTGTGTTCCTTTTGCTTAACGATTGCCACCTGAGCTAGCCCCTGTTGCCCATCTTCGTCAGTTTCAGAGGGTGGATTTCTCAGTGTTGCTTTTTCCCCAGGTCTCCACGCCCTTGTATGTTTCTTTTGCTTAACGATTGCCACCTGAGGTAGCCTCTGTTTCCCATGTTCCTCAGTTTCAGAGGGTCGATTTCTCTTTGTTCCTTTTGCCCCAGGTCTCCACTCCCTTGTGTGTTTCTCCTTTTTTTGCTTAATGTTTGCCACCTGAGGTAGCCTCTGTTGCCCATGTTCGTCAGTTTCAGAGGGTAGATTTCTCCGTGTTGCTTTTTCCCCAGGTCTCTACGCGCTTTTGTGTGTGTGTGTGTGTGTGTGTGTTCCTGCTTAAGGATTGCCACCTGAGCTAGCCCCTGTTGCCCATCTTCTTCAGTTTCAGAGGGTAGATTTCTCAGTGTTGCCTTTTCGCCAGCTCTCCACGCCCTTGTGTCTTTTATTATCTGCTTAAAGGTTGCGACCTGAGCTAACCTCTGTTGCCCATGTTCGTCAGTTTCAGAGGGTAGATTTCTCAGTGTTGCTTTCTCCCCAGGTCTCCACGCCCCTGTGTGTTTCTTTTGCTTAACGATTGCCACCTGAGCTAGCCACTGTTGCCCATCGTCGTCAGTTTCAGAGGGTAGATTTCTCAGTGTTGCTTTTTCCCCAGGTCTCCACGCCCTGGTGTGTTTCTTTTGCTGAACGATTCCCACCTGAGCTAGCCACTGTTGCCCATCTTCCTCAGTTTCAGAGGGTAGATTTCTCAGTGTTGCCTCTTCCCCAGGTCTCCACGCCCCTGTGTGTTTCTTTTGCTTAACGATTCCCATCTGAGCTAGCCTCTGTTGCCCATCTTCATCAGTTTCAGAGGGTGGATTTGTCAGTGTTGCTTTTTCCCCAGGTCTCCACGCCCTTGTGTGTTTCTTTTGCTTAACGATTGCCACCTGAGGTAGCCTCTGTTGCCCATGTTCCTCCGTTTCAGATGTTGGATTTCTCAGTGTTGCCTTTTCCCCATGTCTCAACGCCCTTGTGTGTTTCGCCATTTTTTACTTAATGTTTGCCACCTGAGCTAGCCTCTGTTGCCCATCTTCTTCAGTTTCAGAGGGTAGATTTCTCAGTGTTGCTTTTTCGCCAGCCCTCCACGCCCTTGTGTCTTTTTTTCTGCTTAAATTTTGCCACCTGAGCTAGCCTCTGTTGCCCATGTTCGTCAGTTTCACAGGGTAGATTTCTCCGTGTTGCTTTTTCCCCAGGTCTCCACGCACTTCCTTTTATTTTTCCTTAAATATTGCCACCTGAGCTAGCCTGTGTTGCCCATCTTCGTCGGTTTCAGAGGGTAGATTTCTCACTGTTGCTTTTTTGCAAGGACTGCACGCCCTTGTCTTTTGTTTTTGCTTACACATTCCCACCTGGGCTAGCCATCGTAGCCCTTTCTTCAGTTTCAGAGGGTTCATTTCTCAGTTTTGCTTTCTACCCAGGTCTTCACGCCAGGGTGTTTTATTGTTGGTGTTTTTTTTTTTTGTTTTCTGCTTAATAATTGCCACCTGACCTAGCCTGTCTTGTCCATCGTCGTCAGTTTTAGAGGGTCGATTTCTCAGTGTTGCTTTTTCCCCAGGTCTCCACGCCCCAGTGTGTTTCTTTTGCTTAACCATTGCCACCTGAGCTAGCCACTGTTGCCCATCGTCGTCAGTCTCAGAGGGTAGATTTCTCATTGTTGCCTTTTCCCCAGGTCTCCACGCCCCTGTGTGTTTCTTTTGCTTAATGTTTGCCACCTGAGCTAGCCCCTGTTGCCCATCTTCGTCAGTTTCAGAGGGTCGATTTCTCAGTGTTGCTTTTTCCCCAGGTCTCTACGCGCTTTTATGTGTGTGTGTGTGTGTGTGTGTGTGTGTGTGTGTGTGTGTGT
>NW_025800035.1:0-1062 GCF_021613505.1 Equus quagga | reverse complement strand
GCTGACCGCTTGGGACTGTGTCTGTGGGCTCCCTCCCTGCAGGGCCTGGGCTTTGCAATGGCTCGTTCCCTCCTCTTCCTTCGGCCAGAGCTCTGCCAGGTCTCCCACACCACAGCTCTCGCAAGGTTCCGGCAACACTTTCTCTCCCCTCAGGTGCGGGGGCTGTCCCGGGGCCCCACCGCGTGCTGGCTGCCCAGCCTCTCGGAGTGTGCCATCAGCTCTGGCAGGACCCTGGCAGACACACCTCCCGTAAAGCTGCACCACAGGCTCCAGCTCCCAGCCTCGCGGCCCACGGCAGCTTCTCCCCAGACCTCTCAGTGCCTTTCATCTCCACCAGCACAGAAAAAAACGGGATTTGGCCACCAGGCAAACTCCGGGGTAGTCCTTCGCTGTAGGAACACGTTCGCATCGTGCACGCGCCTCTGTTGGCGAGATGTGGCCTCACTCCCACAGCCCCCTGGCACTCAAAGACCAAGCAGGAGGGACATCCTGTTTATTTACGGCAAGCCCTCCCTGCCAGATGCTCGCGTTCACTTCTCACACAACCCCACAATCCTGCCAGGAGGCTTATCCCTTCCCCTTCTCACAGTGGACGGAACCAAGGCTCCGACTCATCCAGAGACTTGCCCAAGGGCACTGCGACCATGAGTGGAGGGCTGGGGTAGAATCTCGGCTGCTGAGCTCAAAAGCCTGTGATTTTTCTGACGCTGGGCTGTGTGTGGGTGCAGAGGCGCCAAGAGAGCCCCCAGTGGCAGTGGCGGGGCGGCGCCTGCGCGAGCTGGGACTGTCCTCAAGGTGAGCCCCTCAGGAGCGGCCTGGGGTGAGCGTCGCCCTCCACAGCTGCAGCACAGAGTCCCGGCGGGTCGTGTAGGGTAAGTGTTTGATGCGGAACCAGTGCCTGGGAGTGACGTTCCCGCTGGCGGTGTACAGCTTCTCTCCAGGCTGGCCCAAGAGGCCTCGCAGGGCCAGGTTGCCTGACAGAACCTTCTCGTAGAACTCCACGCCGCCCCGGGCGTAGGCCGCAGACAGGGAGGCCGTGCGGCGGTCCAGCCAGGCTTCCAG
>NW_025800034.1:0-1350 GCF_021613505.1 Equus quagga | reverse complement strand
AGAGTTTCTTCATTTCTTTTTAGTCTTAGTTCTCTCTCTTCCTCTACTTGAAGCATTTCTATATTCCTACACTCCAGACTGCTAATTCTATCATCCATGATATCAGCTCTGCAGTTCAGGGATTGCAGATTTTTCTTAATCTCATGCATTGTGTTTTTCATCTCCAGCATTTCTGATGGGATCTTCTTTATAGTTTCAAGCTCTTTTGTGACATGGCGCCTGAACTCGTTCAGTTGTGTATCTGTACTCTCTTTTAACTCATTGAGTTTTTTAATAATGGCTATTTTGAATTCTTTGTCATTGAAGTTATAGATTTCTGTGTCTTTGTGATGGTTTTCTGGGTACTTGTCATTTTCCTTCTGTTCTGGAGATTTAATAGATTTTTTCATACTTCTTGATGGCACGGATTTGTGCCTTCGCATAGAGATAGAGTTTGTTTACTGCTTCCACTTGCTGCCACTGGGGGGAGGGGGCAGGAGCTGTGTAATCAGTGCCCACCAGGATCTCTGTCAGCTGTTCCTGACCAAGCCTGGGCCACTCCTTGGTATTGCAGTGGCCCTGTGGTGTCTTCCATCAACTGTGAGACCAATCACCTGGGGGCTTCAGGTTGCTGCTGCCTGCTCCCATTGGTCCACCTAGACATGCTCCCCTATTATGGACTGCAGTGGTGTTATGGGCTTCTGCAGCAGCCTGGAGCTTGTTTTCCGAGACTCACAGCTGTGCCGCTGTGTGGTCCAGCTGGATCTCACTTGCTCCCTTGGGGCCACTGTGGGCCCATGGATTTTCCCACTGGACCAATGAGCAATCACTCTGGGGCTCTGCATTGTCACCGCCTACTCGGTCAGTCCTTCTGGATCTCACTTGTCCCCTCGAGGCCGCAGCAGAGCTATGTGCATCTAATGCTGCAGCGGTTAGCTTCCCAGCTCTGCTGCATCTCCTCCTAGCTCGCCCAGCCTTTGCGCTTGTTCGGCGGGGCCTCCCTACTGAGTCCTAGCCCGAGTCACTCCCTGGGGCCCCAGTGGGACTGTGGATGTTGTCACTGGTCCAAAGGGCAATCACTGGAGGCTTAGGGCTGCGCTCACCTGTTTCATCAGTCATGCTAACCCACACAACTACCCATGGGGCCGCGGCAGTGCTATGAGTGCTTCAGCCGGGGGAGAGTCGCTCGTGGGTAGTGGTCCGTCTGGGTGCCGGAGAGTTCTCACCTATCTCCACCTCCTCCCCAGGGGTTGTCCATCCACCTTCTCATGTGTAGCAATGCGGTTCTCTCACGTGTCCTCAGGTGCTGTCTGAGTACCCTCCGTTGATCAGTTAATGTCCATTTAGTTGTAGTTTGAAGAGGGAGACACA
>NW_025800033.1:0-3426 GCF_021613505.1 Equus quagga | reverse complement strand
TTCATTTGTGAGTGTTGGTAGGGAGAAAGGATGACCTCAATGGATTATTTCATTATATAAAGAAAACGCTCAAAGCCTGGTCCCGAAGGGAGGGGTTGAGCTGAATAGGTGCCAAAGCACGCCACATAACAATGGAAGTGGCGGGGTTCTTGCACAGCCAGGTCCCTCTGCCTGGACTATTTAGCCAGTGGTGTGCTGGAGTCAGCTCTGACAGGCTCCCCCAAACCAAATGTTAGCATCTCTCCCCAACTGTTCAGCGCAGCCACAGCGGTAGTTTGAAATTGACCATGGTGGGAGTACCTACATCGTGGAAATCTGCAACACCTACAAGTCAGTGCTCTTGTTCTCGGAGAGCCAGTGGTTAACCTGAACTCCACTGTCACCCCAGAAATCTTGCTTCGTCCTGTCCCTGCTTTATCTAGGTGCCATCTCAGAAAAGCTTCCTAACCACCTGACCTAAAGTAGCACATACACCATCCTTTATTCTAGTGCTTCTCAAACGCGGCTGCACGATAGAAACACCTGGGAGTTTAAACTCTAAAGCCTCCCTCCAGGCCAATCAGGCCAGGAGCTGTGGGCGGTGCCAGGCGTGGGGATTCTTCAAAGCTCCTCCACTGATCCTAATGTGATGCCAAGGTTGAGAATCAACGCTCTATCCCCTTCTCCAGCTTGATCTTCGTCATGATTACCACTATCGGCAATGATATGTTTATGTGTTGCTTGCCTACTAGAAGAATGTAGGTTGCATGGGGACAAGGATATTGTCTCATCTTTCAACACTGAATCCCTTGAACCTAGAATCACTCCTGACACATAGGAGTCAATGGATCAATATTTGAGGAAGAAAGAGCGGGCGAGGGGAGGCAGGGAGGTACAAGAAGGGAGCCAGTCTGGTAGAGCTAGCAGCCCTGGAAGGGCCTTGGGTTGTTAACCAATCCATTTCTTCTTCAGGAAATTAGAGGAAAGGGAGATTCTGACCCAATGGAGAAACTGGGCTTAGCAACATAGGAGCAGGCTGGGGGCCTGGGGAAAAACACGGCAGTCAGAGACACCACCCAAAGAGAAAAACTAACGATCTTTGTGTGAAATGATACCTGACAACGAATTTTAAGTTCTCGTGTCCTGTTATTGCACAAACCAGCTTTGTGTTGGGACGCTTTGGGATAAAGCCACGCAGGGAGAACCGAGATGCCGTGTTGTTCAACTGGGGCGGATGCCATTCAGCTCACAGTTGACGTGAAAAGCGCCCCTAAGAGTCATGAAGTGCTTCACTGCGTGGGTCCACCAGCAGCTGGGGGAGAAGAGAACCGCCTGGAAGGCGTACTGTGGAATGGACAGAGTGATCGGAGAGGGGCTCAGAGGAAAAGTCCAGGGTAAGAGGCTACAAACAGCAAGCATAGGTGAGCGCCTCCCAGGAATCTTCAGAAACGGTTGTGAAGGAGCTTAGACTTCTTGCAGTCAAAGGAAACAGAGTGCTTTTACTTGGATGATAAGGGCAAGGGTGTCTCCAAAAGGATGAAGGCCTTGGGTCCCACCTGCTTGTTGTGAGCAAAGCTGGGTATGCACACAAACACAAGGTGAGCAAGGCTGCACGTAGGTGTGCACTGGGTGTGTTTGCAGCCAACTCATGTGAAGAGAGAAGGTGCCCCAGCAACCGGAGGGGTCCAGTATAGAATGGTAAGATCTTAAAGGACTGGAGGTAGGCCAGCTGGAAGCAATGAAGATGAGATCTTTGAATGGAAAAAATGAAATTTAAATTGCGTCATCACCAACCTAGAAAGGAAGGGCTCCTGTTGCTATGCCCAGAAGAAACTACCAAATTCTATATGGTGCTGATGGCTCCCAGGTTCTCAATAAATCTGTTCACATGTCCTGAGAGCCAGAGACCCACCCAGGCCAGTGTCTGTAGGGACCTGGTCAGTATCAGGTGGCAACTTGGTATAAAGAGCTTAGAACCACAAGTGAAGACTTGTTGTCAGAGTGGGAGCACATCACTGGACATTTGGGCCTCATTTTTCCCATGTCTACCATTTCACACGGTTGTTGTGACACATCAAGTGAACCTCACTTGTGAACAGGAGATGCCCATTGGGAGCACACCGCGTGGCCACTAGGGGGAAGTGAAGGAAGCTGGAGCCTTCAGGGCATGCTGCACTAGCTGCCTGCAGAC
This sequence comes from Equus quagga, assembly GCF_021613505.1. Lineage (NCBI taxonomy): Eukaryota > Metazoa > Chordata > Mammalia > Perissodactyla > Equidae > Equus > Equus quagga. Next base: position 1,256 of record NW_025800033.1, on the reverse strand, counting down.
CAAAGGCAGGAAGCGAGAACAGGCCTGGCCACAGCCCGAGGGAGCAAGGAAACTTCCATGAGTCATGACAAATAAAGCAGAATCGTGGGAGTGTGGATTTTCTGAGCCCTGATCTTGTTTGCACACCTGCCTCCTTCTGAACAGAACCCCATTTTGGCCCTTTCCCCAGACAACCCTGGAAGGAAGAGCCATTTTATCACACACTTGAACTGACGATCCAGTAAATGGATAGTGGCTTGAAGGTGCTCCGTGGAGCGGGAAGCAGAGGGTGGGTGCCTGAGAAAGCTAAGCAGGCCGCAGTGATGGGGTGCGCGATAGGACTGGCTGACATGACCAGATGGGACCACACAGACAGAACGCCAGCTCGAGGGTGCCATGGGTGTTGTCCCATAGTGCTACCTGAAGGGCAGAGGGACCCCAGCAGAAAGCCAGAGGTGAATGCTAGATTTCTAGGGACTGCAGAAGGACGCACCAGTGGAGGAGGGAATGTGTGCTCCCCGGTCAAAAGAACTATGGAGCAAAGTCTCCAGGATGAGACTCCCTGAAACAAACTTCACTATTGCCCTAGAGAGAAAAAATCAGCTGTAAGTAGCCGCCATACCAGTGAGTGAGAAACCAGCTTAAGACAGATCTTTCCTCTCCCTTCGCACTCTTCTCTCTCACCACTCTGAACTTGGGAAGAGTCGGCAGCCTGCTGGCAAGCTGGGAAGAAAGGAGAAGTGGAATGTAGAAACACAGAAAAGAAGCCCCCTATACTCCGGCCCCTGCCAGCTGCCAGCCAGAGGCAAGCCCCAAATGAAGAAAGGGAGAGAACTTGACGTTAAATCTTCATTATTTAACATCTTAGAGTTGACATTCTAATTTCTGTGTTCGAGCATTAGTTGCAACTTAAGCAACCTGAGAACTTTCTAGTTCCTAAGAGGGATCAGAAAAGTCACAGGCACAAGGAGGCAGGGGAAGTCTCCCCTACTGAATAACTTCAAAGGGATGCTGGGAGACCAAAAAGTTATAAAAAGGTAAGGTCGTACCTGTGTTACATCATCATTTGTCTTGTTCAAAAGACCAGGTACATAAAATTTGGGGAAGCCTGTGCCCTCCCCCACAACTTTTTTCTGGAAAACGGGAAAGGGAATGAAATATATTGAAGGGAATAATATTCTCCCTACTGACAAAAAGAATTGTGGCTTTGGGAAGAGATTATAACTATGTCTTAGTGCAAAGTGGCAAGGCTAGGAGTGATCCAAAAGTGATCTTGG
>NW_025800032.1:0-1101 GCF_021613505.1 Equus quagga | reverse complement strand
ATGCTAATGTGTCACAATACATCTCTTTGAACCCTTGAAGGACTAGAACCCCCTCATGCTCCAGGTATGTCGCATTGTTTGGCAGGGCTCCAGAAGTGTGCTGAGAATCACCCTTTTCCAGAGGGCTTCGTTGCTTTGTGAGGGATGCCCTACCAGGCTAGTGTGCTCAGTTTGGCTCCAATGAAATACTCTCCCCCATCTCTTAGAGTAGAATGATTACAGATGACGTGTATTGACACCATGTGAAAGGAGGTTGTCTGAAAATTAGAACATTACAATTATCTTTATAGAAAAATAAACATGAGGTTGTAAATCAAACAAATAACACACCTTATAGAAATACAGTAAGCCAGTATCTAGACGTAATCTCGTGGAACGTTCAAGGTTTGGGGGTCAAGATCGAAACTTCCCAAATCCAGAAAGGAGACAGAAAAGTATCTTACCTGGAACGGAATTCATCACATCTGTCTAATTTGTCTCGGGTACATTATGTTCATGAAGAAGGTTAACATGACAAACCAGAATTTGGAGTTTAAGATGTCAGAACGTCAGACCAACCAAGATGAACACGTGTTCACAGAGTTCACTTTGACCAAGGCTAGCATGGTAAAGATTGCTACAAGTGACCAATGAAAATTCAAAGACAACACCCAACAATGAAAAGCACTCACACGTAGGCCTATAGAACATAGGGTGGTTAAAGCAATAGAAAATTGATACCTTGGGATGAAGGAGAACTGGCTGACAAGCATACCAAAGGGGGAAATCTGAGAAAGACCATGATGATTATGCTATGGAAAAACAAAACGGGCTCAAAAGAAGGATGGCAAACACAAATAACACCTGAATAATCCACAACGAAAGGCGTCAGACTTTAGACAGACTCTGCTTGAACTTTTGAAAGTCAGAAAATGACACAAACCAAAAAACTGCAGCGAGGTAAAACCTGGGCTACCTGGAAAGGGTGGGTGTGAGACTCCTCCAAACGTCCTTTGAAACCCTGTGTCCATGAAGCTTGCCAGGAGAGCAGAGACACAATCATGACAAATTCTCAGACATCGCTGTTGACCGAAAATACAAACTGGCTACATCTACTCAGTG
>NW_025800031.1:0-1107 GCF_021613505.1 Equus quagga | reverse complement strand
TTTTTACCCTTGGATGTTATGGCCAAAATAAAGATCTCTGTTTAGTTTGTTTAAAGTAAGTGCTTTCATAAATTCTAAATGTAGTAGAAATTAACTCAGTGCCTTTCAAAGTTAACATCATGTGAATTAACCTTTGGTAAATGAAAGCTTCTTTAAGTTTGTTGGTTTGATTGAAAATACTCTTGTTGTCAGAGTTGTCAGTATTTGCATAGGATGCAGGCCTTCAGCCTCGGTTTACTAGTCATATAAGTTCACGTTGTCTGTTAAATTTGTCAGCGAAATATATTTAATTGATGACCAGTTTTGTCTAATGCCTCATGAGGTTTCCGTAGGTAATCTGAACATCATTGTTGGAAACAAATGGTTTAAATACACAAAACTCATAAAAGTGAATACAATAACATTTATGGTCTCTATACTTGGGGGAAAAAAACAGCTTCAAATTCTTTTGGTAACAATCTTGAATTTTGCCAAGTAAAGTTAAATAATAAATATCTGAATATCTGGATCATTTTTGGATAGGATGAAACACTGAATCATTATTAATAAACATATCTAAGTTATCTACATTTGGCTTCTTATGGAAGAGGCTAAAAGCGTGTGGGTGTATTCAAAAGCATGCCTTGTGTTTAGTTGTAAAGCGGCGTGTTTCTAAACTTATGAAGTGTTCAGAATGCTGATAGAAAAGACAATCCATAATTGTTTACCTTTTTAGTGTTTACTAGGTCTGTTAAGAGTTAAAGTTCTAATTACCTTATGGAATTAAACCTACTGCAAATTACTAAGGAAAAGAGCTTTGTTTTCAAGGAGGTTAAAATGGATGTTTTCAGTAAAAAAGGCATAAAGAATGGAAATATTTTTGTTTGATGGGTTAAGAAAGATAAATTTGTCGTGATGTACTAGAAAGGAAAAAAGAAAGACTTTGGGTCAAATTCTGAAAACAAAAAAGAAAGTTGTAGAAGGTTTGTGAAGGAGAAATTCTGAAAGGAGTTTTATGCCTGGTCAAGTAGACTAAAGTAAGTTCCATTAAGTGCATGAGTTTGAATGTTCAAAATAAGTAGGTGCAGAAATTCAAGTTTGGTTTTCTCTAAAAGGATACATTTTCTT
>NW_025800030.1:0-1756 GCF_021613505.1 Equus quagga | reverse complement strand
GCGCACCCCGGGGCAGGCGACACCCACCCCGGGGGCGATTGATCGTCAAGCGACGCTCAGACAGGCGTAGCCCCGGGAGGAACCCGGGGCCGCAAGTGCGTTCGAAGTGTCGATGATCAATGTGTCCTGCAATTCACATTAATTCTCGCAGCTAGCTGCGTTCTTCATCAACGCACGAGCCGAGTGATCCACCACTAAGTGTCGTACGAGTTTGAACGGCGGGGTCCCCCCGCAGGGTGGGGGAAGAGCCCGCCCCTGGCACGGCACATCCCCGGAGGGTGCCTCCGGCCGGCCAGAAAGACACAAAGAGACCAGACTCCGTGAGGTCGGATGGTTGGACGACGGGGCGTCCGGCACGGGCCCCGTGGGGTCGTGCTCGGACACCCCACTGGCGCCCGGTGGCTCCCGCCTCACCCGAGGACGCGGAGTTGCGCACACGCCCACGCGCGCACGTGACGACACGACGGCCGCCGGGGACCCCCCCTCCCGACGGCCGCCGCGACGGCGGCGCGGTGCGGCGCGGTGCCCCGGCCCGGCGAGGCGGAGTCTGGGGGAGAAGGGCCAGGCCTCCCGACTCCCCGCGGGCCCGACCGCCCCGACCCAAGGCGGACGGGCGAGGCCCCCCAGGGGTCTTTAAACCTCCGCGCCGGGACACGCTTGGTACCTGGATGGGCGAAGCCAAAGAAACGGATGAGGCGGAGTGGGTAGTGCCGCGTGGCCACTGCCTCGACGCCGCCCGCGCCGCCCGTGGCCACCCGGGGACAGACGCAGGCCTCGGCGCTGCCCGCCCATGACCGAACCCCACCGCTGGGCGCCGCCGACCGACGACCCCACTGCGCCCACGGCCCCCTCGACGCCGGCCGTGCCCCCTCGCGCCTGACGCACGCCACCAGACCCGACCCGACTTTCCCCCGGGGTCCCTCCCCGCACCCGCATCCCAGGCCCCTCGCCACGGAGGGCGAGGGGCTGCAGCGGGAAGCGGGGAGCGAGCGGACAGGGCGGGGGTGGTGGGCGGACGTGGCCGGCCGGACGCGGGCGCCGGGGGCGCCGAGGGTGGGCGGAGGCACGGAGGCACCGTCCGACGGATGACGACGCCGACGGCCGGGGAACGGCCCAGGGCGGGCGACGGGAGGCGGCAGGCAGCGGGCACCCTGCGTGAGCTGAGGCTCCGAGGCCCCCGGGGGACCTGACCCTGGGGACTCCGTGGGGGCTCGTGCCGCCACGCCGCCCTTCCCGAGACGCGCCGAGGGCGCCGCCGCCTGCGAGAGCGGGGGACGGACGGCGCCGGAGACGGAGGCGCGGTGCGACAACTCCGGCCCGCCTCGCAGGAGACCGGAGGGCGCGAGGACCGACGCGCCAGGGGCGGCGGCGAGGAGGACGCGGTGGCCTCGGCACGCCGGGCGGACGGAGGCCGGAAGGGGCTCGTGGGCTCGCCGAGATCGAGCCCACTCCCTCCGGACCACCGCCGACCAGGGACCGAGGCGCGCCCGCGCCTCCCGTGCCTCCGGCCGGGCGCCTGCACCTCCCGCGCGCCCCCTCCTCCCTCTCTCGAACCTCTCGCGACCAGGGGGCCGGCACTGCGCCGGCCCGCTCGCGCCGCGCGGGGGTGAAAAGGCTCGGCTGCCGGCGGCGAGCCGCTCCGGTAATGATCCTTCCGCAGGTTCACCTACGGAAACCTTGTTACGACTTTTACTTCCTCTAGATAGTCAAGTTCGACCGTCTTCTCAGCGCTCCGCCAGGGCCATGGGCCGACCCC